>NC_046657.1:30119555-30139329 GCF_010883055.1 Belonocnema kinseyi | reverse complement strand
TATGTTTATATTTTTTAATCAAAAATGTATGTATTTTCTTGAAAATTTGCCTTTTTTTCGGTGCAAAAATGATCTCATAGGTGAAAAATTCAACTATTTGGTTAACTGAAAATTTAAATATTCAATTTTTGGTTGGAAGTTCGTTTATTTTTTGTTGAAAATTCTTTTTTTTATAAATTTAACTTTTTTGGTAAGAATGGTGTTTTTTTTACATTAATTAACTTAAAACTTAACTATTCTATTTTTTTCTGAATTTTATTTTTCAATTAAACTATTTGGTCACAAAATTTAAGTTTATTATTGAAAATGTTACTATACAAATTAAAGATAATTTTTTTTAGTTTATGAAATAAAGAATATAAAAAATGTTTTCAACAAAATAGTTAAATTTTCAACCAAAAATGATTAGTAATATTTTGAGTTAAAACAATTAATTTAATAAGTATATGTAACTATTCCAATTTTAGTTGAAAAATAATTTCTTCCATTGAAAATTGAACTATTTTGTTGGAAAATTCGTTTATTTTAATTAAAATTTTTAACATGTTGGTCAAATTTGTTGTTGAAAATTAATTAACTTAAAATTGAACAACTCCATTATTTGTTGAAAATTTGTTCGTTTCCTTTTAGTTCAAAAATCAACCATTTGTTTAAAATTTCATCTTTATGGTTGGAAAATAATTTGTTGCTTAAAAATGTAATTATTTTGTTAAAAAATCGACTATTTTGGTGATTTTTATTTTGTTTTGTAAATTAATTAATTTAAATTTAACAGCTCCATTTTTTCTTGAAAAATTTATTGTTTTTGTTGTTGAAAAATAAAAAAAAACTATTTGGTTAAAAATCATTTCTTTGTATGAAAATTTAACTATTTTCTTGAAAGTTCGTTTTTTTTTAATTTTAACTTTTTTTGTACAAATTGGATTTTTTTAAATAATTAACATTAATTAAAAAAAATATAAAACAATTTTTTTAACAGAATAGTTAAATTTTCAACAAAAAAATATAGTAATATTTTTAGTTGAAAAAATGAATATGTAACTATTTCAATTTTAGTTGAAAATTAAACTATTTGTTTCAAAATTTATGTATTTTTAAAAAAATTCGTCATTTTTAGTAGAAGAGTTACTGCTCTGGATAAAAAATAACTTTTTGGTATAAAATTGATTTCTTTAAATAAAAAACAATTTTTTTCTAATAAAAATGTAACTATTCCACTTTTATTTAAAAATGTTGAAAATCTTAACTTTTCTTCAAAAGTTTCTTTTCTTTATTAAATATTAATTTCTAACTTTAAATTTAACTATTCTCATTTTCGTTGAAAACTTTTCTTTTTTAGTAGAAAATTCGAGTATTTTACTAAGAATTCCTCTTTTTGGTAAAAAATTAATCCTCTTAGATAAAAAATCATCTTTTTCTTTGAAAAATTAACTTTTTTTAAATTCATTTTAACGTGAAAATTTAAATATTCCATTTTTCGTTTAAAAGTTACATTTTTTAATCAAAAATGTAACTATTAAATTGAAAATTAATGTATTTGATTTAAAATTTCCTTTTTCCGCACAAAAAATCTATCTTCTAGTTCAAAAAATATTCGTTTTGTTTGAAAATTCAATTTATTGCATAAAAGTTCATTTCCTTGTTTAAAAAGTTAATTATTTTGTTGAAAATTATTCTTCTTGTTTGAAAATCCATCTATTTTGGTTAAAAATTCGAACAGTTTGTTAAAATTTAAGTTTGTTGTAGAAAATTCGAATTTTTGGTACAAAATTAATCTGTTGTTGAAATTTTATTTTTTGACTGAAAACATAGTAGTTCCATTTTTTTAAACTATCCTTTTTATTTAAAAATTCAACTATTTGGTTGAAAATTCATATATATATTAAAGAAAATTCGCCTTTTCCCTGTAGTTCGAAATTCATCTGTTTAATTTTAAATTAAAAAAAAAAGAATATTTTTAAATAAAAAAGTAATTTTCTGGTTTGAAAATTTTTCTTTTTGGTTAAAAACTGAACAACAAATTAAAATTTCAAATATAGAAATAAATTTTCCACTGAAAAAGTAAAATATTAATCAAAAACCACAAAATTTTTCCAAACTGTTTTATAACCCAGAATTAAATAATTAATTTTTCAGTTAAAAATCCTCATTTTTAACCGAATTTTTTTTTTCAACAAAGTAGTTGAATTTTCAACCAAAAATGTTATGTTTTAGTAATATTTCTCTTTAAGAAAAAATTCAACAATAAAAATAACATTTTTTTCAACAAAATATTTCAATTTTTATCGAAAGAATTAATTTACAACTAAGAAAGGCAACATTTTAAACAGAAATATTGTAAATTTACAGTTTAAACATATAATTTTCAACTAAAAAAATAAAGGATTTTCAACAAAATAGTTCGATTTTAGATCGAAACAAATGTATTTTTAACCAAAAAGATAAATTTTTAAACAAGAAGAATAATTTTCTGCAAAAAGATGAATTTTCAAAAGAAAAAAAATACTTTTTAACAAAAAATGTAAGTAATTTTTTAACCAAAAAGTTGATTTTTTAAATAAAAAAACAACAACAAATTTCCAGAAAAAATTGAGATGTTAAATTTTAAGTTAATTAATTTCCAACAAAAAAAACAATCAATTTTTCAGGAAAATGGAGCAGTTAAGTTTTAAATTCATTAATAAAAAAAAAACTGTTTTCACCAAAATAGTTAAAGTTTTAAGCAAACAAATGATTTTTCAACCATAATAATAATTAAGGTTAATTATTATTTATTATTAACGAACTTTGAATAATATACATGAATTTTGCACCAAATAGTTATTTTTCAACTAAAAAGAAATACAAATTTTAAACAAAAAACAAAGTTGTCAAATTTTAAGTCAATTAATTTTCAACAAAAAAAAAAAAAATTTTACAAAAATATTAAATTTTTTAATAAAAAGTAAACGGATTTTCAACGAAAAGTTAAATTTTTAAGGGAAAAAATTGTTAATCAATTAAAAAGTTGAATTTTTAACCAACAAAATTAAGTTTCAATCATAATAATAATTGTAAATTTTTATATTGATGAATTTTTGATAATATACATGAATTTTGAACTAAATGGTTGATTTTTCAACTAAAAAATAACATACAATTTTTAATAAAAAATAATAACAGAAAAATAATTGTTTAACTGAAATAAATATTTTACAAACAAAACTAAAAAAGATTAGTTAAATTTTCAGTCAAAAAATAAATATTTTTTAAATTCAACAAAACATAGAAATAAAATATAAATTTAATAAATATGAAATATATTTTAAACTATAATAATAAATTTTCAACCAAGTTTGTTTTTGAACCAAACAGTTGAATTTCCAACCTACGAGATAAATATGGTAAAAAAAAGACAAATTTTCAAGAAAATGCATGAATTTTCAACTAAAAAAGATACATTTTTCACAACAACAAATTTTAATTTCCAGTAAAAAACATCAATGTTTAACAAAAAGGGCCAATTTTTCAACAACAAAAAATCTCAAAAATCTGAAATTCCTACCAAAAAGATCAGAGTTAAACTTTCATTGAGAAAAATAAATTTTAAAATAAAAAATAAAGAATTTCATTTACAAAAAAAAAATCCACAAAGTTTATCAAACAAGACAAATTTTTTATTTTTTTAAATAAAAAAATATTAATTTAAGCCAAGAAATTCAATAGTTATTTTTCAGTTAAAAAAAAAAAATAATAATTTTCAACTGAAATAAAACAACATTTTTCGACAAAATATTTCAATTTTCAACGAAAGAAAATGTATTTTCAACTAAAAAGGAAAAATTTTCAATAAAAGAAATGATTTTTCAAACAAAAAAATGTAAGGTTCTTCAAAAAATAGAATAGTTAAATTTTCAGTTTCAAAAATTAATTTTTAACTAAAAAAACGAAAAAACTTCAAACCAAAGAAATTAATTTACAAAAAAAAACATAAAATTCTACCAAAAAAGACAAATTTTCAACTAATTTGTTATTTTTTTAAATAAAAGAGATCAATTCTTAACCAAAACTTAAAGATCAATTTTAACAAAAAATTATTTAAATTTTCAGTTAAAAAGCTTAACTTTCAACCTAAAAAACAATATTTTTTAACAAAATATTTCAATATTTAACAAAAGAAATGAATTTCCAAAAAAACACGTGAATTTTCAACTAAAAAATATCAATTGTTAAACACAAATGGTAGAGTTTAATTTACAGCAAAAAAAAATTTTTATTCAAAAAAGAAGTTTCAACAAAACAGTTAAATTTCTGAATAAAAAAAATTTATTTTCAACCGAAAAGATGAATTTTCAAGTAAGAATCACAAATTTAATTCCCATCTTCCGAAAATAGATCAGCAACTACATGACCTATGCACTCCTGCAAAACGAATGCTAAATGCACGAGCGCGATTCATAACCTACTCGGGAATTTGGATCAATAACAAAATATTCTAACCAGAAACAGTTCCTGCTGATTTTCGAAGAGCCAAAATTAATAAAGAAATTAAAAAATCCGAAAAACTAACCTGTGAACATCGACTGTGAAATTCCAAAAGCGGCGGCACCGACTGCAGCGAGAATCGAAACACCGACATTCATTCCAGGTGGAAGTTTTCCAACTTTTCCGGTGAAATCCATCTTACTTGATGCCATTTAATAAAAATCGTTGCCAATAACTTTAATTAAGTGATGAAAATGCAAAAAGAGAATGACGAAATTCACTCCTTGTTGAGCTCAACCACGAGACCCGGTATAGAGTTCTTAGGTTAGGATTTTCTGAGAGGAAGTGCGTTTACCAAACGCTAGGAAGCGCTATTTGCTTTGCTTCAATTCCCGCGAAAATTCAAACCCTGGAAGTTGAACAATTACTTCTAATTTTACTGTATTAAAACCTGCATAAATGCGATTTATATCAATTTCCCATTTTCAAGATGCAAGATTACTTTCGAAAAAGGGATTTTTACTACTTTTCGTACTTTCACAATCTTGCAGAAATTGTCCACTTTCAAAGAGGGTCCCTTTATTACCTACCTTAAATATGACAGATTCACGAGCAGAAAATGTATTCTTACAGCGTCATGCTATATTGCAAATCGCAATACTGAAAGTGGTAAAGTTACATATTCATTTGGATTCTTAACCTCAAAAATGGTATTTTCCCTATAATACAAGTGATAATTTTACAAAAAATTTTCTATGTGATTTTACCATTTTTAGTTGTGAAATTTTTTTATTTTTTACAGTGTATACCTAAAAAGACAAATTTCCAACAAAATACATTAATTTTTAACCATATACTTGTATTTTCAATTTAATTTTCAGATGATAATGCTTTTTAGGTTAAGATTTTCTTACAGAGAATTTTTTGTAGTTTATTCATAAAAAAAAGTAAAACAATTTTTAAAACCATTTTTCAATAAAACAGTTAAATTTTTAATAAAAAATGTTATAGTAATATTTTCAGTAGAAAAAATAAACTTTGAACCAAAATAAAAATATTTCAACAACAAAGTATTTAATTTTCATGTAAAGAAAATTAATTTTTCACAACAAAAAATGAATTTTCAACAAAATCGGTAAATTCTTAACAAATTTTAAAGAAGAAGAATCTACCTGCAAAGATACAATTTCAGCAAAATATATTAATTTTTAATCTAATTTTTAATTAAAAATCATTAAGTAAGACCATTCTAAAAGGAAATGCGTTTACCAGCCGCTGGAAATCTCTAGCTGCTCTTGTACAAATTCCGCAAAAATTTAAACTGAATAAAAAATTACTTTTTTTTATACAAATTAAAAATACAATTTTTTAGTTAATTCATAAAACAAGGTAAAATAATTTTTCCATAAAAAAGTTTAATTTTCAATCGAAAATCGTATAGTAATATTATCAGTAGATAAACTTAACTTTAAACCAAAATAAAAATATTTTACCAACAAAGTATTTAATTTTTATGTAAACAAAATTAATTTTTAACAAAAAAAAAAAAACAAACAATTTTTAACAGCAAAAAATGAATTTTCAACAAAATCGGTAAATTCTTAACAAATTTTAAAGAAGAATAATCTACCTGCAAAGATACAATTTCAGAAAAATATATTAATTTTCAATCTAATTTTTAATTAAAAATCATTAAGTTTAGGCCATTCTGGAAGGAAATGCGTCTACCAGCCGCTGGAAAGCTCTAGATGTTCTTGTACAAATTCCGCAAAAATTTAAACTGAATAAAAAATTACTTTTTCTATACAAATTAAAAATACAATTTTTTAGTTTATTCATAAAACAAGGTAAAATAATTTTTCAATAAAAAAGTTTAATTTTCAATCAAAAATCGTATAGTAATATTATCAGTAGATAAACTTAATTTTAAACGCACATAAAAAAAAATTATCAACAAATCATTGGATTTTCATCTAAACAAATGAATTTTTAACAACAAAAACAGATTTAACCGCAAAAAACGAATTTCCAACAAAATAGGTAAATTTAAAACTATTTTTAAATAGCAAGAATAATATTCTACCTAAAAATACATTATTTTTCAACCATATAGTTGACTTTTCAATTTAATATTTAGTGAAGTATAGGTTAGGGAATCTTAAAGGTTAGGAATGTCTAAGGGTGCCTTTTCATGGACACGTGTTTTAAATTAATTGTTGAATTAATTTGACACATCGAGTTCGTATCTAGGTTATCAACCAATCAAATTTACCATAAACCAACAAAGTAGCTAGAAATGAATCATATGAAGAATATTAATTCCACGATTAATTCAAATCAGGCCTCCGTGAAAAGGTACCTTAAGAAGCGCTAGGTGCTTTTGTCGAAATCCCGCGAAAATTCAAACTAAACAAAAGAAAGATTGTTTTTTTCACACAAATTAAAGATACATGTTTTAGTTTGTTCATAAAACAAGGTAAAAAACTTTTTGAAACAATTTTTCAGCAAACTGGTTATATTTTCAACCAAAAAAGTTTAGTAGTATTTTGATTTTTCAGTTTAAAAAATGAATTTGTAAAGTAACTATTCCACTTTCAGTTGAAAATCTAACCATTTGTTAAAAAATGTACAAATTTTGTTAAAAATTCATCTTCTTAGTAGAAAAGTTATTGTATTTAATAAGAAATCATCTTTTTGGTATAAAATATATTTCTTTAATTAAAAATACCATTATTTCAACTAAAAATTTTACTATACCACTTTTAGTTCAAAGTTTAAATGTTTGTTTCAAAATTTATGCAGGTTGAAAATTCGTATTTTTTAGCAGAAATGTTCTTTTATTTTATAAAACATCTTCTTCTTGGTATAATATTTATTTTTATGATTGAAAAATGAATTCTATTGAATAAAACTTCATTTTTGTTTAAAAATTCAAATATTCTTTTTCTGTTGAAAACTAATTTTTACGTGAAAATTTAACTATTCTACTTTTGGTTTAATATTTATATATTGTGATTAAAAATGTAACAATTACATTTAAAATTAATGTATTTGGTTAGAATTTTTTTATTTATTTCTTTTGTCGAAAAAATTAATCTGCAGTTCAAAAAATTATTTGATTGCCAAATCGTCTTTTTGGAAAAAATTAATCTTCGCGTTCCAAAAATCTTCTTTTTTTAAATTGAAAATTCAGTTTTTTAAAAATTCCTTTATAATTGAAAATTACACTCCCATTTTTGGTTAAAAGCCCCTCGTTTTAAATTAAAGATTCAAACATTTGATTGAAAATTGAAGTATTTTATTAAATATGACAGAAAATGAATTTTCTTGCATAAAAATTCATTTCTTTGTCAAAAAGTTAACTATTTGGTTGAAATTTCTTTTTCAATGGCAAAAATGAATTTTGTAACGAAAATTTTAACTTTTCCACTTTAGATTAAAAAGAGATTTTTATTAATTGAGCATATTGACTATTCGTTTAAAACTTGATTTTTTTAAAAATAATCCATATATTTTAGTTCAAAATTCCAATATTTAGTTGAAAATGAATTTTTTCTAGTGGAAAATTAAATTCATTAACTGAAAATTTACGTATTTCACTTTTATTTATGTTTTTAGTTGAAAATTCGTCTTTTTGTTAAAAAAGTATTCATTGTTTTTAAAAATTTATCTTCTCATTTAAAAATTATGTTTTTTTTTCGTTAGATACTTAATTTTAAATTGAAATACAGCTATTCGATTCTTTGTTGAAAGTGTAACCTTTTCATTTAAAAATTCAACTATTTGGTTGAAAATTCATATTTTTTTGTAGAAAATAATTATTCTTGTTTGAAAATATATCTATTATAGTTCGAGATTAAATTTATCAACTGGAAATTTAAGAATTCATTTTTTTTTTAGTTCAGAAGTCGTCTTTCTGGCCCCAAGTTATTTGATGTTTTTGAGAATTTATCTTCCCGGTGGAAAATTATGTTTTTATTTAATTTAAAATTGTTTTTTTTACTAAAAATAATAATGTATTAATTTTTTTCAAAACTGAATGACTTCACTTTTACTTTATTTCACAAATAAACTATAAACTTTTCTCATTAATTTGGAATAAAAAACGTAACTTTTAATTGACCGAATTTGAATTTTCGCAGAACTTTGACTCGAACAGCCAGCGCTACCTAGCGGCTGGTCAGCTGCACCTAAATCTAGTTGGATTTGAAAAATGTTTTGTATTTCTGTTTATTCTTAATTTAATATATTATTATATAATATTTCTTTGTGCACAATATTTATGATTATATAATAATTATTTATATCATGTTTTACGCGTTATTAGCATCATCTTTGTTTAAATGGTTACAGGCATAGAGAAACTGATTTAAAATTTTTGCGCAACTCCTTATTTGAGAAATGTACGCTGTGAGCTGTGAGCAAACATTTCTGTTGCTGCGATGTAACTTTGATGTGATGTTAGAAAAATTAAAAAATTAGGTGTATACCATGATTGTTTGTGTTTCGTATTATCTTATGCAACAATACAATAATAATTGTTGTATTTAAAAATAAAAATATAAAAGAGAGTGAAACTAAAGATGATAACAACGCGCAAGCATCTTTTTAAATTAACATAACCTAGCTTTTATGATTCGATACATCATTTTGGTGTGCATTTCTACTGGGACTAATTATACAATTAGTCAGTAATTATAAATTGAGTGAAAATGAACAATATTTTTGAAAAGATGCCTGAGATTATAACGAAAAAAATTGGGGTTGATTTCAGATTTGAATTGACGTTTGAAGTTCAAAATGAAAACGAGAAAGTCATTCTGGAGGTAAGTTTTTTTTACAATTGGTAATTGTAAATATTTGCTTTGCAATATTATTTCGGAATACTGTAATCCTAAAAGAATTATTTTGCCTAGAATTTTGTCTAGAATTGTTACAGTTTATAATTTTTGTATATTTTTTTGGGAAACTTACTAGTCTTGTAACAAGCATGTAACAGAGTTCTAGAATTGTTATAGAACTTAATAATTCTAAAGTATTTTTATCAAATCTAAAAGTTTGATAACAAGAATGTAACAATTTTCGAAAATTATTACGGAACATAACAACTTTGTAGTATTTTTATCGAACATTTTGTAACAAAAATGTAACAGTGTTCTAGAATTGTTACTGAACTATATAATTCTCCAGTATTTTTTTGGAAAAATTATTCGTTTGTTAACATGAATGTAACAATTTTATAGAATTATTACGGAACACATTACAATTTTGCAGTATTTTTTAGCAAACATTTTGTAACAAGAATGTAACAGTGTTCTAGAATTCTTACTGAACTTTATAATTCTCTAGTATGTTTTGGCAAAATAAATTGTTTTTACAAGAATGTATCAGTTTTCTAGAATTATTACGGAACATTATAATTTTGTAGTATTTTTAACAAAACTTTTGTAGCAGAAATATAAGTGTCTTAAAATCGTTACAGAACTTCATAACTTTGTCGTATTTTTTAGCTAAACTTTTGCAGTAAAAATGTAACAGTGTTTTGAAACTGTTACATAACTTAATAATTTTGTAGTATTTTTTGGCAAACTTAATTTTTTGTAACAGAAATGTAATAATTTTCTAGAATTATAACGGAACATTATTATTTTTTAGTTTTTTTTAGCAACTTAATTTAAGTATTATTTCTTGGAAAATTTAATTGTTTTGTAAAAAGATTATGACAGTGCTCTAGAATTGTTACAGGTTTTTATAATTTTGGAATACATTTTTTAAAACTATTTGGTTTGTAGCAAGAATGTAACAGTGTTCTAAAATTGTTACGGAACTTTATAATTTTGTAATATATTTCAGCAAAATTTTTGAAGCAAGAATGTCAGTGTTCTAAAATTATTTTGAAATTTTATCGTTTTTAAATATTTTTGAGCAAGAACGTAACAGTTTTATAAAAATGTTACAGAACATTATAGTTGTAACACGAATGTAACAGTTTCCTAGAATTGTTAAAGAAAATTATAATTCTGTAGTTTTTTCGTAGCAAACTTGATTGTTTCCTAGCAAGAATATTAAATTGATTTAAAATTGTCACAAAACTTTATAATTTGATAGTATTTCTTGGAAAACCTCATTTTTTGTAACGAGAATGTAACAGTGTTCTAGAATTCTGACGAAACTTTATACTTTTATGGTATATTTTTTCAAACTAATCGTTTTGTAACAAAAATGTAACAGGGTTCTAAAAATGTTACAGAACTTTAAAATTTTGTAATATTTATCAGCCAAACTTTTGTAATTAGAATGTAACAGTGTTATAGAATTATTAAGAAATTTAATAATTATTGTATTTTTTAGCAAAACTTTTTTAGCAAGAATGTAACATGGTGTTAGAATTGTTACGAATCTTGATAATTTGGTAGTATTTTTTAGCAAAACTCTTGTAACAAAAATGTAACAGTAGTCTAGAATTGTGGTAGAACTTTATAATTTGTTAGTACTTTGTATCAAACTTAATTGTTTTGTAGAAAGAATGTAACAATTTTTTAGAATTGTTACAGAACATTATTATTTTGTAGTTTTTTTTTCAGGAAACTTAATTATATTTTAACAATAATGCGACGTGTTCTAAAATTGTTACTGAAGTTTATAATCTATCAGTATTTTGTATGAAAATCGATTGTTTCGTAACAAGAATGTAAAAGTTTTCGTGAATTGTAATGGAACTTCAAAATTTTTCTTAATTTTTTAGCGAAAATTTGGTAACAAGAATGCAACATTGTTCTAGAATTGTTACGAAACTTTATGATTTTGTAGTATTTTAACCAAACTTTGGTAACAAGAATATAACGGTTTTATAAAATTTTTACAGAACTTTATAATTGTTTCATATTTTTTGGAAAACTTGACTGTTTTGTAATAAACATTTAACAGTTCTCTAGAATATTGTTACGGGACTTTATAAATTTGGTGTACTTTTTATCAGAAATTGTGCAGCAAGAATTTAACAGAGTTTTCAATTTGCTACAGAACTTTACAATTTTGTAGTATTTTTTTGAAAATTTAATTAATTTGTAACAAGAATGTAATGGTTTTCTAGAATTGTTACGAATCTTTATAATTGTTTAGTATTGTATATCAGGAATGTAAGAGTATTCTAGAATTGTGATAGAACTTTATAATTTTGTAGTATTTTGTGCCAAACTTAATTGTTTTGTAACAAGAACGTAACAGTGTCCTAGAATTGTCACAGAATTTTTATAAATTACCGTTTTAGGAATATTTTTATTAGTCGATAAAAACATATTTTATTTGGTTGAAAACTAATTTTTTACTGCCAATTGAACTGCTCTATTATTGGCAAAAAATTAATTTCTTTGGTTAAATATTAGTTTTTTGTAGTTTCAAAATATATTTTCTTACGAAGAATTTAACTATTTCATTTTTGGTAGATTCTTTTTTAAGTTAAAAATGCATTTATTTTGTTGAAGATTTATCTTTTTTGGTCAGTATTTATTTGCTGGTTCGAAAATTTAAGTACTTGGTTAATAATTAATTTTTTTGGTTGAATATTTATCAGTTTAGTTTTAAATTCATTTCTTTGATTGAAAATTTAACTATTTTGTTGAAATTTCGTTTTGCATTTTGCTTAAAATTTATTTTTTAATCGAAGAACATTTATCTTTTTTAATTGAAAATGCATATATTTTGTTGAAAATTGGTCTTTTTTGGTGAACATTTTATGTTACAGTTTGAAAATATAACTATGTAATTAAATTTTTTAAAAATATTTATTATTTTAGTTTAAAATTCATTTCGTGCTTTGATAATTCAACTATTAAAAAAAATTGTTTTCAATATTTATTTTTGCCACTGAAAATTTCTTTCGTTGAAAATTTAACAATATTGTCGAAAATCCTTTTCTGTCGTTGTTGAAAATCTATTTTTTAAACTGAAGATGTAAATATTCCGTTTTTAGTTGAAATTTTTTTTTTACTTGAAAATTCAATTACTAGGTTAATACTTTAACTTATTTGTAAAAAATTAATTTTTTTGGTTGACGATTTTCTATTTCAATTGAAACTATTTTGTTGAAAATTCCTTTTTTCTGGTTAAAAATTAAATTTGGTTAACTTTTAAAAATGCATAGAATAAAAAAATTTCTCCTTTCAAAATATTTATTATTATCTTTTTTTAGCAAATTAATCACATTTATTAAGAAACGATTTTTTTTAATTGTTAAATTTCATGAATTTTATAATTCAGCAATTTTATATCGAAAATGTCTAAATTCGGTCATTCCATTGTTTGGAAATTTTCAAATTCGCCAAATTTAATCAGATAATTTTGCGAATTTTCTTCTAACATTTTTTTCGGGAATTTTATTTTTTGGGACTTTTCAGCCGTACCAATAAATTATCTCAAAAGGAAATTATTAATTAAAAAAAAATCGATATTTGAAAATATTCTTTGTCTCCTGTAAAATCGTGAAAGATCGATAATTTGTCTGAATAATATTGTTATTTATTATTGTTATTTTATATGCAAACAATGATTTAGAAATGTTCTAATTCTGGAATTTTAAATTGGGTCGCATTATAAACTGTCGGGAATTTTAGAGAAAATTAACAAGTATAAACATTTAACGAATTTATTTTTTGTCAATTTAATGAATTATTCAGTTTCAAAAATGTTGTGAAAAATCAATCCTTTTCATTGAAAATTCAACTGATTTATTTCAAATTTACGTACTTTACTTGCAACGTATTGGAATCCTCAGCATGTAGCCACAACCCACTTTCTAAAACACCCCTTCCTTTCTTTAAAACGATTTTTATAAACCACGCATCCAGCACCCACTTCACGACTCTCCGCGTACTGGAACTCTCTAGCAATCCGTGGGCATCTACTTCCCACCTCACCCTTTTTTTTCTGGTCACACGAAGGTTACCAGCCAGACATCCAGACATACTTCCTACCTCACTGTGTACCGGTACTCTCTGACGCACCTAGGGCAACCACTTCCCACCACTTTACGTACTGGAACCTTCAGAACTCATCTAGCATCCATTTCCCGCCTTATCGCGTACTGGAACTCTAGCGCATCGATGGCTACTAGTTCTCACGTCACACTTTTCTTTTCTGGTCACATGAATGTTACCAGCCAGACATCCAGACACTTTTCCCGCCTCACCGAGTACCTAAGCTCCCTGGCCCAATGAGGGAAACCACTTCCCACCACCCTACATACTTGAATTCTCAGCACGCAGCCACCACCAACTTCCCGTTTCACCATTTTTCTTTCCTGCCTCACCAAAGTTACTTGGACTAGAACAAAAGAAATTACTTTCAGCTGAAGAGTGGCCTTGCAGTAATTTGCGGAAGGGATGAAATGCTGATTGAGAAAAAGTACGAGTTTCTTCCAGGATCAAAAGTCAGCATCTTTACTTGGATGGTCTACGAAATAGAATTAACAAGCAATTTAAATTTTGAATATTTCCTGAAAGAAACTTTCAAGACATTCTACCGACAAATGAAAAAAATAGATTTAAACAAAAAAGGTCCGATAACAATGATTGTTGCTCCTAGCAAGGCGAAATCTTATGATTTTTTTAAAAGGCTTATAAATTCGGTAGTGGGGAAAGAGAGAAGGGATGCAACAATTATGACAATTGATTTGGACGTGAGACTTAATTTATATTTGATGTCGGGATCAGTGACAACTGGAATTTTGAATGATTCAGAGGACACTGGTCAAATATTTAAAAAATTCCGCGCTTATCACTATGGGCACCATTCTCCTGATAGCAATCCGGAATTGTACAAATTAATTGTCAAACAATTGTCACAGATATTGGATAATCGAATCAAAGCTGACAAAAATGTTTATTCTTCTGGGGCAATTATTAATACTTGTCCATGGAATACGGAAAGTGATTTCGAGTTTTATAGAAATGCTGTTTTGGTCTTTAATGTAGATCAGATTTTTATCCTGGACGATCAGAAATTATATGATGAATTGAGATCTACTGTACCGGATAATGTAGAGGTAATAAATTTAATTTATTTTATTTTATGATGAAATTGATATTTCTGAATCTTTTTAAACATTATTGATGAAAGAGAACATTCTTATTTGTAAATAATTTTTTAATATTTAGAGATAAACATTTTAAAACATTTTTAACATTCAAGATTTTGCAACCTCATTATAATAAATGGTCCATAAAGCTAGAACTATTTTTGGCTAAAAGTTAATCTTTTTTTGGTTGAGGAGTAATCTCTTTGGTTGAAAAGTTAATTATTTAGCGGAAAAATAATTTGGTAGAAAGTCACTTCTTTTGTAAAAAATTCAATTAATTGATTGAAAGTTGAACTGCTTTGTAAAAAATAATGTTTTTTGATTGAGAATTCATGCCTATGATTGAAAATTTAACTTAACTTTTAGTTAAGAATCCTAATATTTAGTTAAAAATTCATTTATTTTGTTGAAAATACGCATTTTAGTATAGAAAATTTAAATTGTTTGTTGAAAATTCATCTTTTTGGTTGTGGATTTAACTCTTTGGTTAAATGTTCCTCTTTTTTTCATAAAAATTATCTCTTCGGTAAAAATTTAACTATTTTGCTAAAAATCTTTTTTTTGTTGTTGGTGAAAAATTATATTTTTAAACTGAAAATTCGTCTTTTTGGGCAAAAAATTAATATTCTTCCTCGAAAATTCAGCCTTCTTTGTTACAGATACAAATGTTTGTGTTTGATATTTTTGTTGTTGAAAATGCAACTATTTTATTAAAAAGTCAGCTTTTTTGTTCAGAACTTATCTGTTTTGGTTCAAAATTCTACTATTGGTTTGAAAATTGAATTATTGTGTTAAAAATTCAACTGTTTTCTTGAAAATAAACTGCTTGATAAAAAATAATTACTTTGTTAAAATTCTTTTTTTTTTTTTGGTTAAGGATTGATCTTTTTGCTTGAAAATTCAATTATTTTGAAGAAGTGTATTTTGGTGAAAATACGTATTTCTGTTTAGAAAACTCATCTGTTTGGTTGATGACCCAAATTTTTTGTTTGAAATTTGTATTTTTTTAAAAAGAAAATTAATGTTTTTCGTTGAAAGTCAACCCCTTTTTGTTAAAAATGTAACTGTTAAGTTAAATCTATCTTGGTTGAGGATTCAACTACTCGTATTGTGTAAATAGTTGAAAATTCATAATTTAAGCCAAACAGTTGATTTCTTTGGTGGACAATGTAACTATTTTTATGAAAATTCATGTATTTTGTTGAAAATTAGTCTTTTTTGCAGAAAATTATTCTGTGTTTGAAAAATTATCTTTTCGATTGAAAATTGATCTTTTCGCTTAAAAATTAATATAGTTTATTAGAGAATTCAACTATTTGACTGAATAAAAAAAATTTGTTTGCCCGATTTCAAAGTATTCTAAATTAAAATTTGTTTTTAAATTTATTGTTCACTAGCAAAAACTGTAGATGAAGAATGTTGGTCATCATTTTCTAAACAGGTATGAGGGTGAGTCATGGACGGCCGTCATTAATCAAATCTTATTGGAATTTTCAGATGATAAACTTGCCCAAAAGTTGGGGTCTCTTCGGCGATCAAAAATTGGAGATATTTGAAGCTCGTGACGTTAATTTGCACAATTTTTTCTATGCGCCTGCAGTTTACAACGAAATTTCCAACGTAGAAGTAAAATTCAAAGAAGTGAAAATTTACAAAATTGTATTTCCTACTCTAAAAATGCCGTGCTTACTGGCAGGATCAGTAAAATTGAAGGAAAAAATGGTTGTAGTTGACGAAGTTGTACCAGGACCAAATTTAAAGAATTCCTTATTCACGATTTCGCGGAAAAAATACATAAAAGGGAAATTCATGGCTACTATTTCATTCAGTGATCTGGTGTGTGTGTAAGTAATAATATTTAGGGAATGTTCGTGTTACAGATTCCTTTGTTATCGACATTTAAGGAATAAGAGTGCATTTATCGGTTCTGGTCTTTACTAAGTGGGTTTTTGTCCGTGATAAAATTTTCAGAGATAATTTATTCAATTTAGCATCCATGAGAAAGTTACCGATGTCGTTAAATGTCGGCAATAAAAATCTGTAATGTTGAAGGTTATATTCAATTTTGTTTGTAACGCATTATTTTTGTTTCAGAACTGACATTGATATGGAGAAAAAATGTTTTAAATGCATTTGTCGAATGTCGTCACTAAAAGGAAGAATTTTATTTATGATGGACATTAAATATGCTTCAAGGTTCAATTAAAGATAGTAAGAACTTTCTATACTATTTATCTTAAAGACATTGAAGCACCCTCCGATTAGTTATAATCGAATTGCAAACCTAAATTGTGAGTTCACTTTAATCAGAAAAAATGTATACATATTAGGGTACCTCCTGAAATTCTATTTTAAAAGATTTTCTCAAATATATTTATTATTATTTTATTTCAAATAAAATGTTCGACCAAAGTAACCAGAGTGTTCTTACTTTAGGCTAGGATGTTTGCATTCCTCATCCACATTCCGGAACTTTCCAACTCTCCGCATAATGGAACTCTTCAGCATGTAACCATCACCTATTTCCCACCTCGACACATACTGGAACTCTCATCACACTGCCACCATACAAATCTCACTAAGCCGTGGACTGGAACTTTCAGCACGCAGCCACCAAACACTTGCCAATTTGTTGTGCACTGGGACTATCAGCACGCATCCAGTAGCCACTTCCCGCCGCACCGCATACTAGAACTCTCCAGCGCACCGTGAAGACCCACTTCCTTCCACTTTCCTACCTCCCCAAGTAATTAAAACCTCAGAACGAAACCACCATCCACATTCTATCTCACCGCAAACTGGAACTTTCAGTACGTAACCATTTATTACACTTCTCACCGCTCTGCGTACTGCAACTCTCAGCGCGCATTTACCACTCACTTCCCACCTCGCCACGTATTAGAACTTTCCAGCGTACCGTGGTCACCCACTTCCTACTTCCCAAAGAACTTGAACCCTCAGCACGTAGCCAACACCTACACCCCACCACGCCGGGTACTGGAACTTTCAGCACGTAGCCACCAAACACTTCCCACCTCGCAGCGTGCTGGGACTATGAGCACGCATGCAGTACCCACTTCCCGCCTCACCGCGCACTATAACTTTCTAGTGCACCGCGGTCACCCACTTCGTACCTCCCCAAGTATTTGAACTCTCAGCATAAAGCCACCACCCATTTTCCACCTCGTCGCATAATGGAAATTTTCAAACTACAGCTCATTTCCTGCTTCCCTATTTAGTTTAACTCTCAGCACGCATCCACTTCCCACCTCACTGCGTACTGGAATTCTCCAGTGCACCGTGACCACCTACTTCCTACCCCCTTTCACTCTTTTCCACAGATCTCTCAGCATGCATTCAGCACCTACTTCTCAATACACCGCGTTCTAGAACTCCCCAGTGCACCGTAGTCACCAATCCCCCCCCCCACTTTCGATTTTATGAAAAATTTGAGATCAAGAGGTCAAATTGATCCCATTTTTTTTAAATTTTGAATCTTTCAGGAAATATTACTCAACTTACAACAATTTCTTCTATTTGAATAAAAATTTAAACCATTCTTTTTCTAAAATTAAAAAATAGTTCTTTTTTAAAAAATAAAAAAATCTACAAGTACTTGTTAAGTAAAAGTCTGTTATAACTAATTTTTTTGTATTTACACAATAGCATCATCAACGTGTAGTTTTTTTTTTATTTAAATGAAACATAATTGAAGGGCCGGCTACAATGACCACCTTAGCGATCGAACACGCGGAGAATAATTGTCCTTGGAGCAAATTTGTCAAAATGTTCAAATTTGTGTGTCGACAGTCAATACTTGTAGAGAATTTTATTGCGCATCTTTTTTGTAAGGCGATCAAATTCAAATTTCCTTTATTTTTTTAGTTATTTAAGGAAAACGGAAAACGAAAAAAAATCAATACTTTTTTGCCTTCAACTCGCCAGATCTTTACCGGGAGTTAATATTTGGTCTTAAAAATGTTATGTAACATTCTTCAACATATTCGATGACTGTTATGGTATTTACGAAGTTAAAAAAATATTTCAGGGCCGTCTGTGAATTTAAAAAAATACTTTTTTTGAAATCTTGGATGCATAGGGAATATTTTTCTCACTGGAAGTTGGCAAAATTCAAAACTTTCTCGTTTGTATATATACATCCCAGATTTCGAAGAAAATATTTTTAAAAATTCACTGGGCGGTCCGGAAATGTTTTTTAAACTTCGTAAACACTCTTAACAGTCGTAGAATATCTTGAAGAATGTTACATGAAATTAACAAGACAAAATGTTAATTCCCGGCAAAGATTTGGGGGTTTGAACGCAAAAAAGGATTAATTTTTTTCGTTGAAAAATTCCGTTTTCCCAAAACAACTACAAAACTAAAAAAACTTCAAATTTCGTTGCCATACAAAAAAGATGTTCAATAAAATTATCTACAAGTATTGACTATCGACATTCAAATTTGAACAATTTGAAAAATTTGCTCCGTGGACAATTATTCTCCGCTTAATAAAAAGAGATATTTCGGATTCCAATTGTGTAAATAACTACGAATTTTGCCGACGTTTCGTGAACATTGCAGTTCACTGCTTCAGGCCTAACCTGAAACTGAGGTATCAGGTTATGGTGTTCTTATGTATACTCTCTGCGATGCCTATAATTGGCCAGAGCGCCCCACCGTGGGGACTGGTCAAACCTGATTGCTAGTTCGAGCTCTAAGGTGGTTATTGCATCCGGCTCTTTAATTGTTAATACAACAAAAAGTTTTGAAAAACTGCTTTTTTTTAGGTTTATTCGTTTTTAATGCTTTGGAAATATAATTTTCTGAGATTCTTAAGAAAATTTAAAAAGATTTTTGGCGATTTCACATATGTCAAATCGAGAGTTCTTTAAAAAAAGTTAATTTTTAACCAAACAGATGAGTTTTCAACAAAAAAGATGAATACTCAACGAAAAATTTATTTGTTTATTATTCTACCAAAAAAATTTTAATTTTAAATCCAAAACAGATGAATTCAATTAAAAAAGACGAATTTTCGAACTTAATAGTGAGATTTTTAACCAAAAAAGTTTTTTTAGTCAAGAAAAAAAAAGATTTTGACCAAATTATAATTTGAGGGAGAAAATAATTTAAAAAATGAAAGTTTCATACAACTATTTACATTTATAATTTTATTTCTTTTAAAGATTATGTAAATATGATTTTCATAGGATTTTAGAACAGAATGGTTGA
>NC_046657.1:30113927-30119455 GCF_010883055.1 Belonocnema kinseyi | reverse complement strand
TTCTCTCTAGAATTATTTTTTTCCCGCAACAAAGTACACAAAAATATTTTGTTATTGTGTATTATTTTTGTATTTTTCGTCAAGTATCTTTGTAGATTGATAAAAACGTCTGTGTTCAAATTTCCAAAATCGCAAAGCTAGTGCATTTTTGGAAAATGTATAAAAGTAATATTAGGTTAAGGAATAAAATATAATTTTAATCAGAAAATCCTTGGAGTTTTTATTCTGAAACTATTTTCTATTCTCTTCTCTAGACTAGAAAAATTGTTCTCATTCCTTCTTTTTTTAGTTTCTTTAATAAAAATACGGGAAAATACATTTATATTTTCACAACCTTTTCACTGTACTCAAGTAGAGACTTACTGCCAGTCCAGCGATGCCATGAAACCAATAAGCGAACGAAATTTCAGTTTTAAATTGAATTGAAAGCGAAATTCTGTGCTTTTCAATATTTTGATCTGTCATATTTCCGCAAAATTTTCTTTAAAATTCCAAATAAGTTTGAGTTATTAAATACATATAAAATATTTTACAGAAATATTTATAATTAATGTTTGTTTTAATACGCTATACATTAGGATGCCTCATGAGATACTTTTTTATCAATTTTATAAAACCTTTATTCAGAAATTTCGTTCTTTTAAGCCCCCATTTTTGCTAAATTAAAAAAAACAACATATATTTAGCAGTTACTATGAAGTTTTTTAAGACAAAAATTTCACGTTTTGTATTTTTGTTTCGACAATTTTTTTGTCCCAATACAGAAAATTCTTTATCAGCGTGTCATGTTACTGATGGAACTCTCAGCACGCATCCAGCTTCCGCTTCCAACCTCACCGCGTTCTGGAACCTTTATCACGCATCCAGAAGTATTATAACTCTTCAGCGCCCCGTCACCACTCACTTGCCACTTTCTTCCGTGCAAAAACTTTCGGCACGCATGCACTTCCCACCTCAACGCGCATTATAACTCTTCAGTTCGCCGTGACCACTCACTTTCCACCCCCCTGCATGCTGAAAACTTCAGCACGCATCCACTTCTTACCTCACCGCGTATTACAACTTTTCAGCGCGCCGTGACCACTGACGTGCCACCTTCCTCTGTGCTAAAACTTCAGCACGCATCCACTTCCCACCTGAACTTGTACTAAAACTCTTAAGTGCGCTGTGACCACCCACTTTCCACCTACCTGCATGCTGGAAATTTGAGCACCCATATACTTGCCTCTTCACCGCGTACTGGAACTATTCGGCGTATCGTAACGACCCACTTGTTACCTTTTTCCGTGCTGAAACTTTCAGCACGCATTCACTTCCCACCTGACCGCGTACTAGAACTCTTCAGTGCGCCGCGATCATCTACTTTCCACCTCCCTGCACACTGACAATTTCAGCACCCATCCACTTGCCTCTTCACCGCGTACTGAAACTATTCGGTGTACCGTGGCCACCCACTTGTCACCTTTCTCCGTGCTGGAACTTTCAGCACGCATCCATTTCCCACCTCACTGCGTACTAAAACTCTTCAGTGCGCCGTGAACACCCTCCATGTGGAAACTTTCAGCGGCATGCACGTCCACGTCATCGCGTACTGGAACTCTTTAGCGCACCGTACAGTGGAAAAAACATAACTTTTTTGGTTCAAAATAACGTAGAGCCTACAAATATTGGCCGATTTGGAAAGAAAAAGAAACTGATCAGATTTTCAACGGAGTTGTCGAGCCTGATTGTTAAAATAGTTTTTCAATTTGTTTATAAATAAATATGACGAAATTTTTTTTATTTGGCGTTCCCGGAGCAATATTGAAATATTATATTATAAACAGAAAAAATTTTTATGAACTAATTATTTGTTAAAAGAATGCTTTTTACGATTTTTTATTAGAAATACGTTTAATGAATAAATGCATTAATCTGGAATTTTTCGACGTCATTTTTTCAATTAGAAACTTTATGCTAATTTTAAAAAACTTCATAATTCGTTGATTAATCTTATGATTTTTTTAAACAAATTTAATAAACAAATGCATCATTCGGGCATTTGTGGGCAAAAAAATTATTTTTTTTTTCAATTCCAGTCATGTGAGTTAGGAACTTCATGAAAATTTTTTTAAATATATAAAATTTATCAACTAATTAGGCATTTTTCTGAAATTATCATGAAGTTGCAATTATTTATCGAAAAAGAATATATAATTTTTCTGTCGACAGATGCGCCAATAATGCATTAGTTTAATAAAATTTGTTTGAAATGTTATAAAATTCATCAATAAATTATTTTTTCTGAAATTATTATGAAGTTCATAATTTAAAAAGTTTTCATCGAAAAAATGAAGTTGTCTCTCGATAAATGCCTTATCGATGCATTTTTGTATTGGATTCGTTCAAAAAAGTCATAAAATTTACCAGTGATAAATGTTGCTGAAATTATCATATCGCTCCCAACTGAAAGAACTGACATTGAAGAAACGAATTTTTTGCTGACATGCGCGAATAATGCATTTGTTTATTATTATTATAAAACAGCATAAAGTACCCAAATAAAGAAAATGACATCGAAAGAAATGAATTTGTCTATCAAAACATGCCTGATTGATGCGGTTGCTTATTAAATTTGTTTATACTATTAACAATAATAATTTCAAGAAGCTTTATCATTATAGTGTTTTAATCCAAATTTCTTACAATATAACTTTAAAAAACGTAAAATTATGGAAAATCGTAAAAAAAATTCATTCAACAAATAATTTGTTTATTTACAATTTTATTGTTTATTATATAATATTGGAATATCTTGAACTAATGTTACTCTATGGAGATCAGAGGATCTCAACCCTTTTCATGTTACTTGCGAGCACCGGGAACGTCAAACAGAAAAAATAGTTATTTTTTGTGAAATTTGTTTCTTCATAAAGAAACGGACAGCTTAATTTTAAAAAAAGGCTGGACAACTCTAAGAAATCTTATTAGTTTTTTTTTCAAAAATGTTCGTCTTCAAATCAGTCAATATTTGTGGAATGTACGTTATTTTGAAGAAAAAATGTCATTTTTTCCCACGGTGCGCCGTGATCACACACTTCCCACCATCCTCTTTGCTGAAACTTTCAGCACGCACCAACTTCCTACCTCACCGCGTACTGGAACTCTCAGCACGCATCCACTTATTCGCACCTCACCGTCTACTAGAACTCTTCAGCGCGCAGTGACCACCAACTTCCCACCTTCATCCATACTGAAACTTTCAGCACACATCTACTTCCCACCGCACCGCGTACTAGAATTCTTCAGAGCGCCGTGACCAACCACTTCCCAATTTCGTGCATGCTGAAACTTTCAGCACGCATCGACTTCCCACGTCACCACGTACTCTTCAGCGCCCTGACCACCACAACCGCAACGCGTAATAGAATTCTACAGCACGCCGCCTTTCTTTCCTAAATTGCAAAAATTAAAGAACTAGATTAAGTTTAGATTTACAACTTAATATGAACCTTAAATCGTAAACTTGTTTCTTTTGGTGAGAAAATAATCCTATATTTTTAACAAACTAATGTATTTAGAAGACGCAATGGAGGGTTTCAATTCAAAAATTCGTCATTTTTCGTATTTGACCATTTTAATGTTGTATTAACATCCTTAATTTTACCATTTTATGTCAAAGTTCAGGTTAAGAGGTCAAGATGAGCTCTAAATATTTTTTTAAAATTATGAAACCATTTTTTCATCTATTCTGATTAATAATTCTTAATTTTTTCTGATTGAAAATCGTTTTAAAAAAATTTTTTTAATAAAATTAAAATTTAAAATCTGATTTAATCGAGCTTCGCGCTCGATAATGCATTTACCTCGCACTTCGCGCTCGATATTCTATTTACCTCGCGCTACGAGCTTGATCTTTCTGCACAGACTTTTTAAAACTAAAGGTGAAAGTATCGACAACAGTAATTTGTTTATTGTGAATTCTCTTTTGTTAAAGCTCCTTCGGCATAACGAACACATTCTCATCACGTATCTCGTGCGTCGCACTCGAGTTTATCCCTGAAATTTGATATCGCTCCCATAAATTTATATTATTATAATTCGTAACTTGCATTGATATTAAAACCGACGAAATTTCACTGTCCCGTTAAAAAAAATGCCCATTATTTTTAAAAAATTTGGTTATTCAACGTTTTATTGCAACTTTTAATTGAGTTTTTAGGTACCCTAGAAGTTGGGCTTTTACTCGAGAGCTACAGATTTCGTAAAACAGCTCTCACCACTTATCACTGCATCTACGCGTATCATCTATACTCCGCCCGTGAGCCGCATCAATGACCCATCTATTTCCGTGAGAATGTAGTGGTAAGTGGAGAGGGAAGATTTCGCGAGTCTTCCCTCTCTCCTAAAAGTCGCTTCTATCGAGTCGACTTCGACCGCTCCCCCTTAAAAATTTCCCTTTTGAAAGTAAGCCCCCTTTCTTCGGCGCAAGTTACATATACATTTATGGAAATGATTTAAAATTTCAGTATAAACTCGAGTGCGAAGCACGAGATACGTGATGAAAATGTATTCGTTAAAGCCGAAAGAGCTTTGACAAAAGAAAATTCACAACCACCAAATTACTGTTGTCGATACTTTCAGCTTTAGTTTTAAAAAGTCTATGCAGAAAGATCGAGCGCTTAGCGCGAGCTAAATACAATATTGACCGCGAAACGCAAGGTGAACCCATTTTCGAGCGCGAAGCGCGAGAACCAACAGTTGCTTGCCCTAGGCGCGCTCAAACTTGCGAGCAAATTCGATAATATAATATTTTAAACTATTCGGGAATTTTATTATTCAGGAATTTTCAAATTCGGAATTTATATTTTGCAGTATTTTTATAATCTTAGGAATTTTATGTTTCGAATATTTTCTTTTTCAGAAATTTAACAGAGAATAAATAAGATTTTATTAAGATTTTCTCAAAAAATTTAATTAACTTTTCATTTAAAATAATTAATTTTAAGAGATTCGTAAAAAAGATGTTTTAACATTTTTAAATATTTACAAAACTGTCAAAAAAATCTGAAAGTATTGAGGGAAATTTTTTCAGTTTAAAAATAAGAAAACATTGCAGGAAAAATTTGAATAATTTCAAAAGTTATTCAGAAGTTTTGAAAAAATTTCGAAAATAATAAAAAATGTTCAGATTTCAAACTATTTTAAACAATTTGTAGGTAAAATTTCAGCCATAACCACGTCTCACAATCGTGAGATAGGTCGTTACAGTCTATAAAGGAATCAATACGACGATCCTGCAAAAGCCTCGTGGACCCTAAGAACACGGAGTGACCCAAGGACAACCGCCTTCTGCATTTTTCCCGCAAGTGTTCTAGCATATTGTTGACACGCAGGGATGCTTTTTAGGCTATTAGCAAGTGAAAGCTTGGCACCTCCAAGTCACCTGTCAGGCCTCGAGTGAGCAACAGAAACAATTGTCGAGAATATAAAGTTCCAGTATATACGGCACTTCCCGTTCTCGACAATTGACTCAATTTCCCTAGGAG
>NC_046657.1:30110171-30113827 GCF_010883055.1 Belonocnema kinseyi | reverse complement strand
TTAAAATCATCTATCTCGTTTGCTGTAGAGGAATCTACAGTCTCCATACTTAAATAAATCATATTTTACTGTAGTTTGAATAAAACTTACTTTTGAATGCAAACTGTCAATTTCCTAAAATTATAATACAATTGTTGTAAAATTATTTTAAAAATATTTGCTTACTCAAGAATAAATAGCTAAATAAAAACGTGCTTAGACACAAATATCAAAGCGTTGCTTAATCTACGAATTGAGAGGAAAGACATCGTTAACTTCGATATTTTAATCTAAAAACTCACTATAAATATAATAATTATTATCGAAATCTTTGTTCGCTTCGGTTTGAGAGGTGACAAATAGCTGTCAGACTAACTTAATAAAAAGAGCGCCTGCGCTTAAAATTTTTATTTACCTTGACTGATTTCTATTATTTACAATCTGTTACCTACCAGGCTTGCAAAAAGCAGATAATAATTTGACAGATTGAACTTATAATCTACGATCACTTGGGCACTTGCCAGACATCTAAGCTAGTAGATCCTTAAGACATCAGAGGTCCTAAAAAGATCCATACGAAAACAGAAGTCCTAAAAATTTCTTTCGGACATCAGATGTCCTAAAAACGTCCTAGGAACATTATAAGACCTAAATCACGTACTTAGGACATCAGAAGTTCTAAAAAAATCTTTTATATATTATAAGTCCTAAATACGTCTTCAGGAAATTATAAGCCCTAAAACTTTCTTATGACATCAGATACCCCAAAAACTTCTTTAGGACTTTATAAGTCCTAAAATATCCTTATTGCTTCAGAAGTACGATAAACTTGATTAGAACATCACAATTCCTAAAAAATTTTTTAGAACATTATAAGTCCTAAAACGTCCCTGTGTAATCATAACTCCTAAAAACAATCTTGGACCCCAGATGTCCCGAAAACGTGCTTAGGACATTATAAGTCCTAAAATTTCTTCGGGACATTAAATGTCTTACAAAATTTCTCAAGACATAAGTCCTAAAACATCATTAGAACATTATAGTTCCTAAAACGTCCATAGGATATCATAAGTCCTAAAACGTTCTTTGAAGATTATAAGTCCTAAAACATACTTATGTTATCAAACGAAAAAAATGGAATTTAAAAAAAACTCCAGAGAACTTATTTTTTAACCGATTTTAAAGTTCTTTTTTAAAATACAGCTGATTCAATTTTTAAGAAAATTATTAATTTTTAACGACTTAGTTTCTAGATCCTAAATTAAGAATACATTTCAAATAATAAAAAATTAGGACAATAATTTATGAAATTTAAGCCTTAAAAATAAGAAGATTTTAGAACAATCGTGTTACGTTTTTTATGTGTTATATTCAGTGTAATATCTTAAAATCGTCCGATTTTTAGTTCAAGATTTTAAAAAGGAATCATTTGAAATTAAAAGTTAACGAAGGAAGTGCTTAAGAATTTTAGGTTACGTTAATGGTTTACACCAGAAATCGGTACTTTTAGTAAAGAAAAAAACATCATATTACAAACAAGATAAAAATTTTGGAACACTTTATGGTTAGGTTCTTATCGAAAATCAGTTATTTTTAACAAAAGTAATTACTTCAAACAAATTTTAAGATTCTATGCAATATTTTATTTTATTAACTTATAGTTTATTATTATAGTTTGAATATTATAGTTTCGAGAATTGGCATTTTTATTTTCAAAAAATAATAAAAGGATTTTTCAAATTATCACTCAGAATCATTTTATTCACATTTTTTGAAACAATTTTAGGTTATACTGTACAATTTTCAAACAATTTAAGATTATGTTACCCTTTTCAATGGAAATGAGCTATTTTAAAGATAAATAATTAAATATTAAACAAAATGAACAATTCGGAATAATCTCTTTTTTAAAACAATTTTAGGTTATGTTCGCGTTTTTTACCAGAAATTTGTATAGATATAAAATATTTTGAAGAAGATTTACCATTTTCGAAAGATTTAAGGTTATGTTAAATTTTGACCGGAAATTGGCTCTTTTAAACAAAAATGATTAAATTGCAAAGAAAATATTTAATTAAAAAAATTATAAGATTTTGCAGATTATCACTCAAAATCATAGAATTCATTAAAAAACAAATTTTAAGTTATCTTCGAGTTTTTTTTATCAAAAATTGGTATAGATATAAAATTGTTCAAAGAAAATGTACAATTTAGGAACAATTAAAGGTTATGTTAACCTTTTCACGTAAAATAGGTTATTTAAAACAAAAATAATTATGAATTAAAAAAATACTTACAATTTAAAATAATCATTTTTTGTTTGTTTTAGTGTTTTTCGTTGCAAATTGGAATTTCTAATATAAAAAGGAATCATATTTTTGAGGTTTTTCAGATTATCATTAAATAAATTCACAATTTTATCAATTTTAGATTGTGCTCGTGGTTCTTACTTGAAATCGGTCTAGATTTAAAAAAGATAAAAAAATGTCTAACAATTTAAGGTTATATTATTCTTCTGATCGGAAACCGGAAGTATAAAAAAAATTACATTTTAAAGAATATTTAACATTTAAAATCATTAAATTGACAAGTCGCAAACAGTTTTAGGTTATGCTTGTGTTTTTTTACCGAAACTCGGTAAACATTTCAGTGAAGTGTAAAAATCTTGAAACAATTTTTTTTGAGTTAATTTTTTGTTTATCTTAAATGGCTACTGTTAATAATAAATCATTATAGTTTAAAGAATATTTACAATATCTAAACTTTAATAGGGCATGTTAGCATTTTCCATCGGAAATCGGTTTTACTTCAACAAAACTCAAACTTAAAATTGTCAACAACAATTAAACAATTTTCTTTGGTAATTGATATTTTAAACAAAATTGCTATTATCTTAGATACTAAATACTGTAAAATACAACAATTTTGTAATGATATTAATTTTATATATTAATTTAAAAATTGGGTGAGACCAAGAAAAATAATGGTGTGTTTTTTTCTAGTTTAACTTGAAAACTTGAATAACAAACTGAGTTATTGTTTAAACCAACTTTGACACACATCTTCAACATTTAATTAGGTTCATTTTGAAAAAAAAACTTTTAGATCGGTTAGGAAGTACCTCTGGAACTTTTTGAACCAAAAGATCTACTTTTTTATGACTGTGAGACGTCTCACCCTTGTCTTACTTAATTATTTCACATATTCTAATAAATCACTTGTTTATTTACTAAACTTTGTTATAATTTGCTCAAGACTTGTATAGGTACCTACTACAAGACCTAATAAACCAAATAGCACCAGAGACATATTTTTCGCGACCAAAATGCCTCTTTCCATTGGAGTCGAAGTTTCCCAAAATGCGCATATATGAATTATGGCGGGAAAAGCTATTCCCAAGGCTGATAAACATAATGCACCAAACAAGGAGATGAATAATTCTAGCTCTGGAATTACCACGGCAAGAAGAACTGAAAAATATGTTTTTTAAAAATAAAATATAGTATTGCAAAGAGTTCGATACCATATGGTAATAAATAACATACTGTATAGTAATTAATACCATACTGTATAGTACTAATTGCCACATTGTAATATGTATAATATTGTACAAAATTGACGACTATACTGTTGAATATATATTATCGCACTGTATAGTAATAATCACCTCATTGTTT
>NC_046657.1:30096254-30110071 GCF_010883055.1 Belonocnema kinseyi | reverse complement strand
ACCAGATTGTATAGTAAGTAATATGTATTATATTGTGTAGTAATCCTTGTTTTTTCAGAAGATTTTTTTATAACGAAAATTTTGATTATCAACTTGAACCCAAAAAATTGAATCTTAGTGTTTTTAATAAATTTCATATGAATATTTTCATTTTCATAAGCCCACTAAAAGCACTTGTTACTTAAATATTGATGTCTCCATAGGAAGCTGTGCTTTTATATATTTCCATATTTAAAATTGGCAGTTTTGAAATACAACGTAAAATATTATGAATATATTGTATGAATTTGTCTTTAAAAAATTATTAAATATGAAGAGAATATGGAGATTTCTGAATATTAAAAAAATAAGTGTTTCTGAAAGAATTTTGAAAGGTTTCAAGAGCTTAACATTTTTTTTTAAGATTCCTGGGAAGATTTGAAAAATAAAATTGAAGACGAAATTGAGAAATATTTCAAAACATTCCAAATAATTTTGAAAGAAAATGTAAAAGTTTTTAAAGTCAAATTTTTAAAATTACAAGAATACAACATTTTAAAATATATATACCAATAAGTTTGAAAGATATTCAGAAGTATGAGAAAGAGTCAAAAATAATTTTAAAATTGGAGAGATTTTAAAAGATGAACAGCGAAATCTAGATTTTTCAAGATTTTGAACAACAAATTTAGAAGAATTTTGATAATTTTGAAATGTTTCGATAGATAAACTAATTGTTTTAAGATACCTGATAAAGTTTAAAATTATTTTTTATTTTTGAAATGAAGTTTACAAGACGGTCAACATTTTTTAAAGCATTTCAAAAGATTTCAACAGTTGTCGAAAAAAAATCTAAAAGATTTAGGTCCAATTTTTTTAATTTTGCAGGATTTTAAAAAATTATAAGGAAAAATCCGACTAACGCTAGAAGATATTATTAAGAAGTTTGGGAAAAATTTGGAAACTGGTTTATAATTTGAAAAGTGATACAATTTTTATTGAAAAATATACGTTTTAGAAGGTTATGAAATAAAATTTTAAAGCTTCTGAAGCGTTTTGACAGGTTTCAAGATAATAAAAAAATTGTCTTAAGATTCCTGAAAAAATTGAAAAGAAACATTTCTTATGATTCGTGTGAAAAATTTAAATATTATTTTTTTTCAAATTAATTTTTAAAGAAAATCAAAAAAAGTTTTAAAATATTTCAAAAGATATCTAAAAACGTAAAAAATAGCTGGATGATTTTAAGGCAATTCTTTTAAATTCTGAATAATTTTCCCAATTTTAAAAATTAACCTTGTCATATTGAAAGATGTTTAGGAATTTTAGAAGTTTTGAAGAAATTAAAAATATTTTAAAACTTTAAAAGATTTTCTATTGTTTATAAAATATTTTTTAATTTTGTCCAAACTAACTATTTCTTCCAAACTAGTTTTAAACAATTTTTTGGTGAGTAAAAAATTCATATATTTTAAGAAAATTAAAATAATATAAATGATACCAATCCACACTACAGACAAATTAAAAAACTTAAATTCATGGACATACCAATTTTCACTACTTGCCCTATTTAGGAATTAATTATTTATTTAATTAACTAAGTAATTAATGCCAGTAGAATTAATTTTCTTCATTATTTTTAGCGACTTTTATTACGACAGTTCTAATTTTTCCGATATTATCGTTCGAATTTGATCAGAAGGTAAACATGAGACGATATGATTGGTAACAAAAGAATACACGATAAGTTGGTTTTATAATACTATACTGTATAGCTATACTCTATATACTTTGTATAGTATTGAATAACGTCTCGGGTTGGATTATGCATTGTATAGTAATGAATATCATATTGTGTAGTAATGAGTACCATATTGTGCAATATTGAATACCATAATATATAGTTTTGGTTACCATATTGTATAGCAGTGAGTATTATATTGTTTAGTAATGATTACCATATTGTACAGAAATGATTATCACTTTGTAAATTAATGAATGTCATATTGTATAGTAATGACTATCATATTATATACTACTGACAACCATATTGTATATCAATAAGTACTATATGTCTTATGTTTTATGGATGTTTCAATAGATTTCAGGCTTTATGGTTCGCCCTATAATACCCTAAAAGTCCCCTTTTTATACAAAAAAGTCCTTTTTTTTTAAATGTTAAGTCCCCTATTTCCTCCGAAAATATTTTTTAGGATCACCGGGAAAGCTGAGAAAATATGAAATTGGATTAAATAGAGAAACTTACATGTAATAAGAACCAGCCCGGTTCTGACGACATATTCCCAGATAATTGTTTTTTTCCCACTATCTGCCATTTTCGGGAGCAGATAACCATTCCAAAAAATGTCAATCGCGACATAGCATTGAAGAGCGTGTGTGAAAAAAATAGCTATCGCTAAAAGTATTTGTACAACTTTAGCTGCAGGTTCATTCCCAAGACTCAGTGTAATGCTTCCCTGCACATCGTCGCCATACGTGAGATATCCAAAAAATCCCATTCCAATATATAAAACAATAATGCTGACCATTCCGATGTTTAGAACTCCGGCGGGCTTGGCGAAACTTTTCGGATCATTCATTTCATTTTCCAAAGGCATGATCTTGAGAAAATTATTATGTGGTTTAAAATTACTTTAACCACGATCGAAATTGATAATGGATAGAAAAGGATAGAACATGATGGAAATCATGGAAAGGCATAGAAACATATTTCAATGTATAATAAATGTATAGAAACATATAGAAAAGTATAAGAGCAGTATGAGAGCAGAATATAAAAGTATAGCATAAATATATGAAAGGATATAAAATTATATGAAGGGTAGCAAAGTACAGACATGTAAAGAAAGGGTAGAAATGTATAGGAAATGTACAGAAATGAAAGAAAAATATAAGAAAAGTATAAGAAAAGTTTAGAAAAGTCTTAAAAAGTCATTAAAAGCATTTAAAAATTATAAAAACATTTAGAAAAGTATAAGAAGTATTAAAACTACAGAAAAGTATAAGTAAAGAATAGAAAATCATCAGAAAATTATAGAAAATTGTAAGAAATGCATGGAAAATTAAATTTGAAATTGCGTCAGAAAAATATATGAAACTTATATAAAAAGTAAAGAAAGGACAGAAAGATATAGGAAATGTATAGAAATAAAAGATAAGTATAGAAGAGAATGAAAAGGTATTAAAAGGATTAAAGAAGTAAAAAAAAGTACTAGAAAAGTAATCAAAGTTATCAAAAAAGTATAAAAGCAGTATATAATGCTATACGAAAAGCATATAAAAGTATATGAATGATAGAAAAAAAGAAACGTAAAGAAAGTGTACAAATGTATAGGAAATGTATAGAAGTGAAAGAAAAGGATAGAAAAATATAGGAGAAGTATATAATTGATAACAAATAATAAGAACAAAATAGACATTCATATAAAAAATATACGAAAAGTAGAGAAAAGTATGGACACGTATAACAAATATTTAGAAAGGATAGAGAGGTATTGAAATTGTATCAGAAAATTATATGAAGACTAAAGTATAGAAAAGTAGAATAAAAGTGAAGAAAAAAAATAAATGTATAAGAAAGTATAGAAAAATAGAAAAGTAAGAAAGGATCGAACGCATAAAAGCGTATAGATAGGGTGTAAGCTGTAAGAAATGTATAGAATGGATAGGAAGGTATAATGTATGTATGAAAAGTGTACGTAAAGTATAAAAAATATTTGAAAAGTATAGACAATTATACGAAAAGTATAAGAAAAATATAGAAAAGTATACAAATTGTATAAAAACGTATAGAAAATTATAGAAAATTAAAAAAAAAATTATATTAAATATAAATTAATAAGAAAAGTATAGAAATGTATAGAAAGGCTAAAAATGATATAAATATATAGAAAAGAAAAGAAAAAAAGGATAGAAAAATGTAAAAACATATGTATAGAAAAATATTATATAAGACAAATATATATAACTATACAAAAAGCATAGCAAAGTATACGAAAGGTCTCACAAATTGTTTAAAGTATAAGAAAAGTAGGTATAGAAACATATAGAAAAGTATGAGGAAATAATAGAAAAGGATAGAAAATGACAGATAAGGATAGAAAAGGATAAGAAAGTGTAAAAATGATTTAAAATTAATAAAAAGTGGAATAAAGTGTTTAAAAGTAAAAGAAAAGTATAAAAAAGTATAGAGTCGTGAGGAAAGGATATTAAGGTATAGAAACGTATATGAATGGTGGAAAAATATGAAAAAGTATAGAAACATATAGAAAAGTATGAGGAAATCATAGAAAAGAATGTAAAACTGCATACAATTATAAGAAATTATAGAAAATGATAGAAAATGGTACAAAATAATATAAAAGGATAAGAAAGTATAAAAACTATAAGAAAAGTGTAGAAAAGTATAGAAGAGAGTATATAAATGTATAGAAAAGTATATAAAGGGCAGAGAAGTAATTAAAAGTAGAATAAAAAAATTAAAAGTATAAGAAATGTATGCACGAGTATAGAATTGTATAGAAAAGATATAAAAGTATAGAATCGCATATAAAGGGTGAAAAATATGGAAAAGTATAGAAACATATAGAAAAGTATGATGAAATCATAGAATAGTAGGTAAAACTGCATACAATTATAGAAAAGGATAGAAAAGGATAGAAAAGGATAGAAAAGGATAGAAAATATGCAATTAAAGTGACCTACCACTCCTATGGCTTCAAGCGCAAACAGTACAGTTCCAAAGTAGAGAGGAAAATCTGCTACTTTTCCTACAGGTGATTTTCCTTCTATACTCGGTGCATTTCTAAACAGGAAGTAGAGTATAACACCAAAACTGGCGAAAGTAATGCCATTGGCGATAGTCGAGAGAGGAGCGAGAGACTTCAAATTTCGTATCCAATTGATAAATATCAGCGGGAGAAGAAGGACCAACATGTACAATCTTACGTCTATGTCCTCCTTGAGGAAGGAATCAAAAGCCTGCAGAAAAACATAATTATGTAATAGAGGATTTGAAATGTAGATTCTAAAGCAGAGTATCAAAGTGAGTCATCCTAGGTGTTTAGGTGAAGTAATTATTTCTCAAGGAAAATCAAGATAGCCAATAATGCATACTAACTGATTTTAAATTCGTTGCGATGAAGACTGTGTAAACGCAACAGGTACCAAGTTGATATATCAGCAGGAAGGAATTAATCACAGTTCTAAAAGAAAAATTTCATAAGACTAATTGCACATTCAAAGAAGTCAGTAAAAATTTCAGCACATTTTCGAAACCCACCCTGAGATTTTGGCACATGGCCTCAAACACCTGGGTCCATCTCTCAAAGCCTCAATAGCTGTTGTTGGGTATGTCAAAGATGGGATTTTTCTTCTCTTGCAAAGCTCGTATTCTGACCTAATTAGAAGGTGAATGCAGTAAGTGCACAGGAAGCCGATTACGGCGGTACCTACTACTCCAATAGCAAATCCTGCGTGAGCAAATGCTTTTGGCATGGCCAAAATTCCAGTTCCCAGGCTGCCTTTCAGGAGGTGAAACAATGTTTCCCAAAATCTGAAAGTGAAAAAATTAGAAGTGTACTGTATAAAACGGGCTAAACGAAAGAGGGTGGGGTAAAGCGGGACATCAGAAATATTGCATTTCATGAGGTGATATTGCTTTCTACTGAAAAAATTACGAGTGTTCCGCTTTACCCCTTATGTCCGACTAAGCCTCTCTTCACTGTCGATGATAATGTAAATATTTAAAAACAATAATTTTCAACAAATTTGGATTCTAACTTTAAACAATGGACAAAAAGTGAAAAAAGAGATTAGAAGTGTGCTGTATAAGACACGGCTAAGTGAAACAGTGAGGGGTTAAGCGGGACACCAGAAATGTTTTATTTCATGAGTGGATGCATTGTTTTCTACTTAATAAAACACGGGTGTCCGCTTTACCCCACATCTGACTAAGCCTCTTCTTACCATGGATAATATTGTAAATATTTAAAAACAAAAAATTCAAAAAATATGAATTTTCACTTTTAACAAAGGAAGCAAGTAAAAAAGAGAGATTAGAAGTGCACTGTATTGAACAGTGCTAGGTTTTCTACTGGATTGGCAGCGGGTGTCCCTCTTTACCCCACATGTACGATTAAGACTCGCTTAGCTCTCAATGATATTGTACATATTTGAGAACAATAACTTTAAAAAATTTTGATTTGAACTTTTAACCAAGAAAAAGAAAGGCAAAAAACATTTTTAAAGTGTATTGTATAAGTCGGGGCTATGTGAAACAGTCTGGGGTAAATCAGGACACCAGATATTTTGCATTTCATGAGTTGACATAGCTTTCTACTGGATAAACCACGGGTGTCTCGCTTTACCCCACATATTCGACTGAGCCTAGCTTTACTGTCAATGATGTTTTAAATATTTAAAAACAATAAGTTTCAACAATTTGTAATTTTAACTTTTAATAAAAAAAAAGTGAGTAAAAATCAAGATTTGAATCAGATTGTATACGACAGGGCTAAGCGGTACAATGTGGGGTAAATCGGAACAATAGGAATTTTCAATTTCATGAGTTTCTATTGCTTTCTACTTGATGAAACATGGGTGTCCTGATTTACCTCACAACCGACTAAGTCTCTCAAGTTTGATAATATTGTAAATATTTAAAAACAATAACTTTAACTAATTTTAATTCAAACTTTTAACAACAAAGAAAAAAGTGAAATAAAGAAAGATTAGAAGTATACTGTACAAGGCGGGGCTAAGTCAAACAGTGTGGGGTGAAGCGGCACACCAGGAATTTTCCATTTCATGAGTAAATGTTGCTTTCTGCTGGATAAAACACGGGTGTCCCGCTTTACCCCACATATCGCACAAAGCTGTCAATGATATTGTAAATATTTAAAAAGAAAAGTTTTTAACAAATCATTATGTTAACTTTTAAAAACAACAAAAAAATAAAATAAAAAGAGAGATTTGAAGTGTACTATATAAGACAGGGCTAAGTGAAACAGTGTATGGTAAACCGGGACACCAGGAATGTACCATTTTATGAGTGCAGACTGCTTACTATCGGGAAATACACAGGTGTCCCGCTTTACCCCACATGTCCGACTAAGACTGACTTTACTGCAATGATACTGTAAATACTTAAAAACAATAACTTTTAACAAATTTCAACCTTTAAAAAAAAGAAAGTAAAAAAGAGATTTAAAGTGTACTGTGTAAGACGGGGTTAAGCGAAACAGTGTGGGGTAAAGCGGGACACCAAGAATTTTCCATTTCCTGTGTCGATATTGTAATAAATTAAAAAAATAGAAATCTCTATCAAGTTTTTAGCAAAGTACACAGCATACCAAATAAATTAAATAAAAATAACAAATTAAATAAAGTATGATTTATTGTATGAAATGTATTTTTCCGAGGCCTACAGGCTATAAAATTCATTTATACCTTACATGAATAATATGCAAATGTTCAATTTATACTCCATAGAAACAAACATGAAGGATTTTCAGAGGAATTAGATATAAATTATGCTAATAGAAATTAATAAAAAGTTATAGTGCAGACGTTCTAGAAGGGAAGGTAAAGTTGAGGAAAAAAAATCAAAAACGTTTCATTTTTTACAATAAGTTTACATGTAATGCTACAATGATATAAGGGAATGATTAATTAAAGAATTTTCACATTCTATCGTTTTCTATTCTGCTATAATTTTTTTAAATCGAATCTAATTTCCAAAAATTAAATTCTTTTTTATTTTACTTAATCTCCATCTTAACGATTTTAGACTTTTTTTTACCAGGTTACTCATTTCCTCACATTTTGTTTCACTCCTCTTTCCCAAACTATTTTTTTGTCCAATTCCTTTTCATTACCTAATATTTTAATCATCTTTCCAGCTATCCTTTTTTATCGTTTTCTACTCCGATTTCTTATCATATTTCCAATTTTAATCATTTTCTAGACATTTCTATCTTTTTACATACTTTACTACCATGTTCTATAATTTTTTATCCTTTTCTACTATATTATAATCCTTTCTATCCTTGCTAAAATTATTTTCTATAATTTTCTATTCCGTTTTATCACTTTTTTCCATTCTTATTTCTAAACATGTCGCCAACGACTCGATCCTTTTCTATTCTTTTCTATTCTTTTCTATTCCAGTTAAACATTTTTTCCATTCTTATTTCTTATCATCTTTTTATATCAATTCTTTTTTTAAAATTGTTTATTATGAACAAATAAGTGTAATTATAAGTGCAATCAAAATTTAATTACATTATTTAATCATTTTTTCAGTCGTAATACAGCGCTATATAAAACGATATTCTTCTAACGATATATTTTATTTAACAAACTTGCAAATGATAATTTACATAAGAACGGCAATGCATTTGCATATCCAGTATTCGCGATAGTAGACCGTAAGTAGTAATTTTCTGGACAGGTAGTGATTGTGAAGAAACCTAATCACTTTGTCAGCCATTCTAAAATTTTCTACTCGGTTTTATAATTTTTTCCTGTGACTATTTCTAATCATATTTTCAACCATTCTATCCCTTTCCACTCTGTTTAATCTTTTTAAAAATCTTTTTCCAATGATTTTGACAACAGTCTATCCTTTTCTACAATATTCTATTATTTCCTATCTTTTTCTATCCTTTTCTATCCTTTTTTCAATGTTCTTATTCGTTTAATTAGTTTTTCATAGTCTTATTTCTTATCACTTTGTCAACACTTCTATCCTTTTATATCCTTTTCACTCCTGTATACCATCCTTTCTTTTAAAATTTTCCAAAATATCTATCCTTTTCTATGATTTTCTACTGCATTTCATAATTTTTTCTAGTTTCTATTTACATTCACTTTTTCACTAATTCCATCCTTTTCTACTCTTTTTTAACTTTGATTTATTTTCTAATCATTTTGTAAATAATTCTATCATTTCTACAATATTCTATAATAATTTCTATTTTTATATATTTTCCTTAAAAATCATTTTCCCGTTTCCAATCATTTGTCAAATAGTTAATCATTTTATATCCTTTTTTCAGGATTGTCTACTTCGTTCTATTATTTTTTCCTATTCATATTTCTAATCACTTTGTCAACAATTCTATCCTTTTCTATCTTTTTCGACTCCGGATTATCAGCTTTGCCTTTACAATGCCCACTAATTTCACCAAAAAATCTACCCTTTCCTATAATTTTCTGGATAAAATCTATCCTTTTCTAACCTTTTTGGTCATTGTCTATTCCATTTTAATATTTTCTAAGCCCTTTTTAAATTTTTCTGCAAACAATTCTATCCTTTTCTATCATTTTCTACTTCGTTTAATCATTTTTGATTTTATTATTTTTATTATATTTTCTTATATTTTTTATGATATTTTTTAAATTATATTTTCTTAATCTCAAATCCAATCATTTTGCAAAAAATCTATCCTTTTCTGTCATATTTTGCCCTTTGCTATCCTTCCCTAGTATTTTTTTTCTACACTAACTCACAAAACGAATTTTGCAAAAATTCTAGCTTTTTTATTCTTTGCTATTCTTTTCTATCATTTTCAATCTTTTTCTATCCCTTTCTACCTTTTCCTAAACCGATTTATAATTTTGTTTTCTATTCTTATTTCCAATATCTTTGCTGCAATTCAAACCTCTTCTAAACTTTTCTCCAATTGTCTAGTCCACAATTTTATTCTTTTCTAACTTCTAAAAAAATGTCTGCTTCATTTGATACTTTTTTCCTATTCTCACTATAGTTATAATAATTTTTAAACAATTCGAGCTTTTTTTTTATCATTTCCTATCCTTTTCTGTGCATTTATATCATTTTATGTACTGTTCTATCATTTTTTGTGGTTTTACATAATTTTCTATCTTTTTATAACATTCTTCTATCCTCTTGTATCCCTTTCTATCCTTTTCTATCATTTTCCAGCCTTTTATATATTTTATATACTTTCTATCACTTTCTATCCTTTTCTATATATTTCTATCCTTTTATATTTTTTATTACTCCCTTTGATATTTTTTGGCCTATTTTTATTAAATTATCCATAAAAAGTGATAGAATGAGAAATAAATAGAATTACATAAATGAGAGAAAAAAGAAGATATTTTTAAATAATTTTCCAAATTACTTACGTAGTTGGGTGCTCAACTTCTCTATTTTGGTACGGGTCATACGTGCCTTCCAGTTCTTCGACATACTTTTTCTTGCTTTGGAGTTCCACTGTATATACCCCATCTTTTCCATTCCTTAAATAATTATTTTTTTAAATTGCGAAAATGGATATGAAATTTTTATATATAACATAAATACATATCTTTGCGATTCAAAAATTAAGAAAACAATTACCTGCTTGAACTACCATTCGACGATGGTTGCTTCTTTTGATCTATACAATCCTGTAACAAAAAATTTACAAAATTAATAAGGCCTAATATGATTAAGTCTTAATCCATTTTAATTGTTACACAAAATTTGTCGTTTACTGAATACTCATTTTATTTTTTAGCCTGATGCTCAGAATATATTAAAAAGCACCCACATACCAATTGAATGTGTTGAACTATAAGTATTTTCAATTATAATGAATAATTAAAATAATTGTATTGTAAACATTTCAAATAAGCGCGCGAACGTTAGCCAATGAAGCGCCTTATGCATCGTATGCGCAGTACTGCAGAGGGCTCGAGTAGGGACAGCGCACCAACCACGAACGACTATGGGCGCTGGCACTGTTTCACGCCACGCTCGATTGGTTTCGATTCCGAATTCCGAAATTTAATTCCAATTGGTAAAGATGTGTCATTGAAAAAGCGCGGGTAATTTTAAAACGTATAAAAACATAAATAGAGGAAATGTATTCAATACAGTGAAAAAAATATTTTATTCATACAAAAAAACAATTTCATTGCTATTTGTGCAATACATTTATTTAGGGTCCCAACGAATTTTGGTTTCCATGAAAAACGTGTTAATAAAAGAATATAATTTTTTTTGTTAAGTCAGCAAAAGTTTTATGGAGCCAAAGAATAATTTTTTCCTATTGCATTAGAAACTTAAAATTTTTCATTTTTTCAAAGTTTATTCTTTAACGCAAAGTTTATGATTTTTTGAATCGGCCTTAACAAATCACTTTAGAATTCGTTTAGCTTCTACAAAAAATTTTATTAGTTTAAAATATAAGCCGGACTATTATACTGAACATTTTTTCAACCAATAGAAATTTAAACATTAAAATATAAATAACGTTCGGGACTTCCTGGACGAAGATGATGAAAATTATCAAGAGATATCATGTGTAGCGGAAGTGACATACAAGAAACTTTTGAAGGTCTTAAAGACGGATCACCATTTATAAACAAAAATTGCAAAGGTCAGGCTCTATTAGTTCAGCTTTGTAAAGCCCTCATTAAAAATTGAAATTTAAGGCAGAAATATTTAGTCGCATTGGTATAATTTAAAAGACGCGGTCATGGTCATGGTCATGATATTGAGAACTTCATAGTAACTCTTTTACAGTCTAGAAAATGTTTTAACGAGTATATCAGACTAAAAATGACTTTTTTTTCTTCCAATTAAATTTTTTCTTAAGGTCAAAAAGTTATTTACCATTATTTAAAATTTTCATAATATAATAGACCATTTATTATAAAAGTAAATCGTCAATTATTTCAAACCCACAGAAAAAATTTAAATTTTTAAACGACTTAAAAACTGGTTGTCAATCATTTTGAGAATTTAATATTTCTGTTGTAGAGATAATAGCCTCACTGCTTACTGTGACTGAATTACTAATTCTTTTTCTGGTATTGGACGTGACTTGTGTAAGGTTGAGTTTCTTTTTTGTCTAGTTGAAGGAGATTTTTTCATTTCTCTTCCGCTATGAGAATAAGAATATTATTAATTTTAGTTTTAATTTTTTATAAATTTATTAGTAATTTATTAGTAAAATTGTCTTTTGTATTACCCCCCCCCCGTCACTTTTACAGCACTCACCCGTACTTAGAAAATAATAAAATTCTGTAAAAAAAAGGTAATAGCGTGATTTTGTAAATAAAAATAGGGGAATATTCACGGAAATTTAAAAAATATATTTATGTAAATAAAATATTAAATTCAATATGAAACACTCCAAATTCCTAAGATTTTATGTTGAACTATACATTGAATTTTCAACAAACAAGATTAATTCTCTAACAAAAAAGACGAATTTTTAACTAAAAAGGATAATTGTCTAAACAAAAATGGAATAGTAAAATTTTTAGACAACAGAAAATAATTTTCAACAAAGTACATCAATTCTTAACAATACTGTTCATCTATCTTCAACTAAAAATATAAAATTTCAACTGAATTATGTCAATTTAAAAAAAGATGATTTTTGAGGAACAAGATTAATTAATTACCTAATAAGCGGTTCCCACAAAATACATGAATTTTCAAACAAATTTTGAATTTTTAACTAAAAAAGATCAATTATTAATCAAACATGGAATAGTTAAATTTGCAGCTGAGAATATGAATTTTTAACAAAAAATTTAAAAAATTGTAAACAAATAGTTCAATTTCCAATCAAAGAGATGACTTTTAAACCAAGATGATGAATCTTAAAAAAGATGATTCTTTGACTGGCAAGATAAAAATTGCATTTTTAACTAACAAATGTACATTTTTAGCCACACAAAGAATAGCTAAATTTTCAGTTAGAAAAATAAATTTTAAACAAAAGTGAAAAGTATTTTCAAACAATTAGTTGAACTTTTGGCGAATAGTCGAATTTTCAAAAATAAAAAATAAAACTTCAATGCAGAGCAGTTCATATTTTAAAAAAATTTAACAAAATAATTAAGCTTTCCACAAAAGAGTAAAGTTGCAAAAAAAAAAAACGAAATTTCGGCAAAACAATTAAAAATTAAACAAAATAGTTTAATCTTTTCAAAAAAAAAAAAATTTTATAAGCAAATACACGATTGCTTAACGAAAGAGATAAACTTTTAACAAAGTCTCATTTTCAATGAAATATACGAATTAGAAAAAAAATAACAAACATTTATGTTTTTCTGAAAACTTTTAAGTTTTCAATCTAAAAAGATTTTTTACAATTAAATGTTTAACAAGAAATAAAAATAATGTCAATGGATGAATTTTGTATTGAGAAAGATGAATTTTAAACCAAATAGTTGAATTTTCAAATAAAATTTTTTTTTTAACGAAAAATTGAGTCGTATAATTCAGTTAAAAAATGAGTTTTCAACTAAAAAAATGATGATTTTCAACCAATTGCATTCAACAGAAAAAAACATTTTTTAAACAAATAGTTGAATCCTCAACCATAAATATAAATTTTCAAGAAAAAAGTTAAAATTTTAACAAAGTAGCTTAACTTTCAACCAAGTAGTTGAATTTTCAATTGAAAAAAATTAATTAGAAAAAATCAAATTTACAAGAAATAGATCAATTTTCAGCCGAATAGTTGAATTTTCAACTTTAAAAAACTAATTTTCAACAAGATATTTGAATTTTTAACTAAAAAAGATCAATTATAAAAAATGGAATAATTGAATTTTCAGTTAAAAACATTAGTTACCAACGAAGTAAAAAACGAATTTTCAACAAAAATTGACATTTCTTCCAAAGAGAAAAACTCTGAATTTAAATTTTAATGTTTAATTTTAATGAAATTTTAATGTAATTAATTTACTACTATAAAGAATAAATTTTCAACAGAATTGATGAATTTTCAACCAAAAGGATCAATTTTCGAACGAAAAATTTAAACGTTAGTGGTCCATTGACC
>NC_046657.1:30094346-30096244 GCF_010883055.1 Belonocnema kinseyi | reverse complement strand
CTTACCATCCACCTTTCGCCTAACTGTTATCACTCACAGTTTCTGGCGGCCCCTCCTCCCTTAAATTGGTAACGCCTTTTTTGTTCGATCTTTAATTTGGTATTTATTGTTAATTTTTCAGAATTTTTTTATTTTGCAGATAAAGTTTTAATTTGAAGAGCATATTTGCATGTTTGGTAAACCTCAATGATTGATAGAATGCAATAAAATAAATGGAGACCCTTTTGACATCAATATTTATCATAGTTAAAAAGTGATCTGATTCATCCACTTAATTCATTAAACCAAAGAACGTAATAGAAAAATTGGGCTATACTTCCGAATAGCTTCTACCTCCATTTTAAGTATCAGTCCGTGAGAAGGCTAATCTTGCACTGCAGAATTGCTTGAATAAAAAAAAGTTTAAAAAACTGGACCTGAAAAATGATTCATTGATTTTTGTAAGGTCCAAGTGTATCGTGATACCCGAATTTTTAAGTAAAAGAATTATATTCATTTTTTTATCAACGGGATAAATTTTCAAATAAAATTATGAATTTTCATCCAAAAAATTAATTTAACCCAAAAAATAAAATTTTCGATTTAAAAAACTAATTTTGCACGTCCAAATAAAACTGCTTTTAAAGTAGTTAAGTTCCACTTTCAACCAAGGAGTAGAATTTTCAATCTTGAAAGATGCATTTTCGACAAAAAAGGTTATAGATGATATTTCAACCAAAAACTATTTTAATTTAAAATAAAAAACAGTTGGATTTATCCAGAAAAGAATTTTCAATAAAGTACTTGAATCCTCAAAAATTGATTTTCTACTTCCTAATGGTGAATTTTAAAACCAAAAAAACAAATTTTTAACAAAACATTAAAATTTTCTGCAAATAATGAAATTTTCAAACGAAAAAATTGACCACACCAATTTTGGTTAAAAATTTTTATTCTTAATTAAAAATTTATTATTTGTAGTTAAAATTTTTTTTTTTTTTGTTGAAGATCCATAATTTTAGTTAAAAACTAATCTTTTTAGTTGAAAATTGATGTCTTTGTTCAAAGTTGTATTTTCTGTTTAAAAATTAATTTTCTGTACAGAAAGATCAACTGTTTGTTGAAAAATTTAAGTAGATCGGTTGAAATAGGGTTTTTGTATAAAGACTGATTTTTTTAATTTGCATATTCAAATATTTGACTAAGAATGTTTGTAAATAGTTGAAAACTCTTCTATTTTGGTAGAAAATTAATCTTCTTGGTTGAAAATTTAACTGTTTTGTTGAAAATTCTTTTTTTTTAATTAATTTTTTCACTGAAAATTCAACTATGATACATTCGGTCTGGGAAATTCCGATCCTGAATTTTCGTCATCTGATGAATCATCTCCATCAGAGACAGAGTAATCTGGATTAGGTATGATGATACGTTCATCATTTTCATCGGAATCCCATTCCGATTCGGAGATTGTTGCAATTTTTGAGGCTTTACGCTTTGGCATTTTTTCTTTGCTGGGTGTACTCGAAAATTCCCAGGATGACAATGCGGTGAAGGTGTGGTTTGATGTCAGAGTGCAATAAAGGTAACGGAGTCGTTGGAAATTTTTTATTGAAAAACTATGCGCTTTTCGGAAAATTTGTAAAGAATAAAAAGTTCTTGTAATCAGCCGAGGAATACGCCTGAATTTTTCCGGAGCGTTTTGAGCAAAATTTTGAATTTTGCAAAAATTGTTCATATTCAAAATCCAAAATTTTGCTCAAAATGCTTCAAAAAATTCAGGCGTATTCCTTGGCTGATTACAAGAACTTTCTATTCAAGATGATTTTTCCGAAAAGCGCATCGTTTATTGTAAAAAAATTCATGAATGTTTTCACAAAAATTTTTCCATTAAGACGCCATTTTGAAAATACTAAAACGAA
>NC_046657.1:30089238-30094246 GCF_010883055.1 Belonocnema kinseyi | reverse complement strand
TTGGGATAATAAATAAATTTTTTGAGGAATTTCATTGGCACCGTCGGAAAGAGGAGATCTTAAGCAATAAAAATAAATGTGTCTCAATTTTTTCTAGTGTCGAATAGTCTTAGTTGTTGGCCGTTGAAAAGCAGTGTCCCGGTAGCGGCGTTTTGGCCGTTTAAGAGTTAAATTAAAAGTCTTTGTTGGAAATTTGGGGATTGTTTTAAAATTATGTAATTTCTTATCTGAGAATTTAAATATTTGGTTAAAAACCCAAGTTTTTGGTTGAAAATTTATATTTTCAGATTGAAAATTCATCTTTTTGAAGAAAATTTGCCTTTTCGTCTTGAAAATTTAACATAATGGTAGAAAATTCGTTTTTTCATTAAAAATCAATTTTTTACATAATAATTCAAATATTTCATTATGAATTATAAATCGGTCTTTTTATTTTCAAAATTGATCTTTTTTAGTTTAAAAATTCAACTCCTTGGCTGAGAATTTATGTAATTTATTTAGAATTCTTCTTTTTTGGTAGAAAATTAATCTTATTGGTTGAAGCTTTGACTATTTTGTCGAAAAATCATTTTGTTTTTTGTTGAAAATTAATTTTTTTACTAAAAGTTGAAATATTTCATTTTTAGTTAAAAATTGAACGATAATATTCTAGATAAAAATTCATTTTTTTGGTTAAAGATTAATAATTTTAGTTAAAAATGCAGTTCTCTGATTAAAAACTTAACTAATTTGCTAAAAAAATTGTTTTGTTTTAAACATAATTTTTCGAACAAAAAATTCCACTGTTTAGAAGCAAACTGGCCCTTTCGTCTTGTAAAATCAACATAACTGTAGAAAATTCGTTTTTTAAATAAAAAATAATCTTTTTAACTAATAATTTAACGATTCCATTTTCAGTGAAAAATTGTTTTTCTGTTTGTTCAAAAGTTGATCTTTATTAATTTAAAAAGTTAACGATTTGGCTGAGAATTTATGTAATTTGATAAAATTTCTTCTATTTTGGATAAAAATTTATATTCTAAAATAAAAATTTAATTTTTCTAGATAAAAATTTATTTTGTTGATTGAAGATTAATAATTTTAGTTGAAAATTATTAATCTTTGTTAAATGTTTTCCTTCAAAAATTAGTGCTAGATCTAAAAATGCAACTGTTTTGTAGAAAATTCGTCTTTTCATTTAAAAAGATGTTCAGGTAAATTTCTTTGTTTAATTCAACTTTTTTTTATAGTTGAAAATTTATTTTTTCAGTTAAAAATTATTTATTTCTTCAAAACTAAAAATTATCTGAAAATACAATTACTAGTTGAAAATATAACAGTTTTGTAGAAAATTCGTATTTTGTAATTAATTCAATAAAAAAAAAGTTGAGATAAAATTAAAAATTTTTTTAAAAATCTTACAAAACATGTTTTACATTCCAAGGTTCCTAGAATGCAGTATAATAAATAACGGATGTGTGTATTTTTTAGCACGTATTTTCCTGATGAAAAACGAAAGATTCTAGAGATTTGTTCCTATAAAAATATCCTCTTACATTAAACTTGGAAAATTATTACTGACAAGTTGAGAATTAATTATCCAGTTTTCTCAGAATTGAGTTGATATATACTGATTTTAATTTTCTATTTATCATTAAAAATGAAAAAAAAACAGTTTCAAGTATGTCTATGTTTGCTTGTAACAAATAGTAAATCTCAAGGACAAATAAATACTTTCACGTGACTTTTAGTAGAGCACGTGATGCACAGAGTCTTAAAAATAAGAATAATACCTGCAATTGAATCAGGTCAGTTCTCGAACCATGAAGGTTTAAAAACAAAATTGTTTTTATGATGAATTTTTAGTTGGCTGAAAATTCAACTTTTCGATGGAAAAGTAACTATTTCTTTGAAAATTCGTTTTTTTTTCTTATTTGGTTAAGAAAAAATTGAAAAAATTGAAAGATTTGGTTAAAAGTTTAACTATTTGGTTGTAAATTTACCCATTTCAATTAAAAATACAAATATTTGGTCAGAAATTCAGTTTTTAAAAGAAAATTTAACTAATCCTTTTTTGTTTCATTATATATTTTTTCAAATTAAAAATGAAGTATTTCGATGAAAATTCGTTTTTTTTTGGTTTAGACAGAATTTTTTTACTGAAATTCTAACGTTTCCAGTTTTTGTTAAAAAAACTATCTTTTTTGTTCGAAATTTATCTATCTGATTGAAATTTTATATTGTTAAATAAAAAATTTGACTATTTGGTTGAAAACTTATATTTTTAGATTAAAAATTCAATTATTTGGCTGAAAATTCAATTTTTTTATAGTAAATTATTCTTATTGTTAAAAAATTATCTTTTCTTTTGAAAATTTATCATTTTAGTTTAAATTCATCTTTGTCGTTGAAAATAAAAAAATTTGGATAGATAATTATTTTTTTTAGGCCGAGAAATAATTTATTTTTAACTGAAATTCTAACGATTATTTTTTTATAATTTTTCTTTTTTTGTTGAAAATTTAACTATTTGGTTCGAAACTGATATTTTTTGGTAATTGCTGTTATTTTTGGTAATATTACAGATAATTCATAGAAACTTAAGATAAATTACCCTAAATTCAATTAAAAAATGTGTATAAAATTCGGAAATTTATATAAATTTTCGATAATTTATGGTAAATTATTGTAATTTTACAGGTAAATAAGTCAACTTACCATAAATTAGCCAAAATTCAATTTTAAACATTTTTATAAATTTCCGTAAATTTATAAATTTTTTGGTAATTTATGATAATATTATATGTAATTTATAGTAAATGACCATTAATTACTCAAAATTCAATTGGAAAATATCTATAAATTTCTGGAAATTTATGAAATTTTTCGGTCATTTCTGATAGTCTTGCAGGTAAATATGGTACCTTATCATACATTACTCAAAATGCAATTTGAAACATTTTTATACATTTACGAAAATTTATGAAATTTTTTGGTAATTTATGATAATATTGAATGTAATTTATGTTAACTAATAAATTGCTCCAAACTAGTTTAAACTTTTTTATACATTCCTGGAAATTTATGGAAATTTTCGGTCATTTATGGTAAGTTTAAAGGTAAATATGGTAACTTTCCATAAATCACCAAAAATTCAATTTAAATTTTTAAAATATATTTCGGAAATTTATCACATTTTTATTAATTTATGGTAATATTAGTGTAATTTAAGGTAAATACCCATTAATTGTCTAACGTTCATTTTAAAAATAGCTATAGATTTTCGTAAATTTATGGAAATTTTTGGTCACTAATGATAATTTTACATGTAAATATGTGAACTCACCATAAATTACTCAAAAGACAATTTTAAACGTTTTTATAAATTTGCAGAATTTTAGGAAATTTTACAGGTAAATATGGCAAGGGGCCATCCATATTCCACGTGGACGTATTTTATGCAAAGTTAGATATTATCAGTCTTCAAAATGTCCGGGAGCTCGCGACAATTTCATGGACGTCATTTGAGTACTCACTAAAATTTTTTTTTTTGCATTTTGCAACAATTTATCGTTAAACTGTTCAAAAATTCGAGTGAAAAAACGTCATTTTAGTACTCTTCAAACACACGGGGAATGATTGTTTGGATGTTTAAAAATAACAATAAGTTTGACAGGCAGCTCCTTAGTGGTGACAAAGTTAACTACACTGAAAAATTTTTTTAGGTATATTACCTAGAATTCTTGCTATCCCAGCCAGAAAGTATCGCTCGATTTCGGCTTCCTAAATAGTTAGCTGTATTGAACAAATTTTCTTGGAGGCAAAATATAGGCGCAGTATCTAGAAAATTTAGCTGTAATGTCTATGTTTCTATTGCTAAACAAGTATAGGTGTCACACCTAACCAGGTTCAGCTAGATATTCTAGGTGAAAAATTAAACTAAACTTGACAGCCTATCTAGCTGCGTTTTCTGGCTGAAGAGCCTATGATTTTTTGAAGCTAATAGGCCGATATATCTTTAGGTATAATGAGGCAAAAATATATCAACCATATATATAAATACTTAAATATTTATTATGTATTAGACCCATACATGACATAATTATTAAAAATATTAAACAGAAAACAGTTATAATCAATACATATCAATATGTACACTAGGGCGTATCAAAAGAAAGTTGTAAACAAAGCTTTTTTGAGGTTATGCGCGCACTGATAAAAGAATACTCACTTTCTTTTGAGAGCTTCAATATAATTCTGGAGGTTACAGCTAATCAAAAAATCTCTTATTTCCATAATTGGTTCCATCATTGCCCTTGCATTACTGTATATATTATTCATTTTTTAACTCTCACAAGCCACACGACACGAGGCATGAGCTTCTTGTATTTACGGAAAATTCGGGTGTTAGTGTTGTGCGAACTAATGCAAGGCGGTACATTTTTTAAATGCATTTCAATTTATAGGCCTAAAACTGATGCTACAATTATTTTCGGTTAGAATTTCTAGCTGTACGAGAAAACTCATTATAGGAAATATGCTGTTTGATCATGACTGCCCGTGTAGAAATTCAAATCGGGAACTAGTCTGGTTTCTGACAATTCGACCCCACTTAAAGTCGAGGGCTAGTCGGGTCATCTGACTAGCCCCCGCCCAGTAGCGTCACGGTAGATTAGTCGGGGGCTAGTCAGGTGATCCGACTTATCCTAGTCGGGGCCTGATCAGGTACTAGTAGGGGTCATATGATAATACATTCGCGTGGAATATTAACCAAACTCCCCAAAATTTATGGAACATACCCTAAAAGTTTGTCAAAATACTTATTATTTACGGAAATCTCCATAAACTTTTTTGAAATATTTAAAAGCAGAGCTGCCAGATCGTGGATAAAATTTACCCCCACCATACCTACCGTTTGGGAGCCGCGAAACAGAAAGTGCATGACTACCACTGTGAGTTCGTATGTAAGCCGAAAATGCACGATTCGACCTCGGAGTTCTGCTGTACGATGATTGCCGATCTGAAGGCT
>NC_046657.1:30000696-30089138 GCF_010883055.1 Belonocnema kinseyi | reverse complement strand
AAATTTGAGAGAATTTTAAAAGATTTCAAGGAATTTTCAATTGATCACAGTAATTTAGAATGATATTCTAAAGGATTTGATGTATATTTTAGAATATTTTAACCAGAAATTTAACTATTCTATGTTTAAATGAAAAGTGATGGTTTTTATTTATAATTTTTTGTATTTTATTGAATACTCTTCTTTCTTGGTAGAAAAGTAATCTTTGTTGTCGAAAATTTAACTATGATTAAACATTAATTTTTTGCTCAGAAAATTAGTCTTCATGGAAAATAAATTTCTTTTGTGCAAAGTTCATCTGTTTAAAAGTGCTCAAATTTATCCAAGGTTTAATGGGGAACATATCCTACGCTCAAAAATACATAAATTTATGTGACTAAAATTCCCCAAAATTTGTAGAATATTAATTAAAAAAAAAAAAAAAACTTCAGCTGGAAGGCAGCAATGAAAGAGCTTCGCTCTGAAGGAACCGCCATGTTGGTCACGGTAGTCTCTGCTCCCAGGTATTTATGCTACGTTACGTGTGGGCTGCTGTCTTAAACACTCGACGCGTCATTTCTGTTGCGCGAGAGGTAGCACGTCGCGCCCTTGCGGAGTTTCTTTAAAGCTACCAGTCCAGAACCACAAGACTCAAATCAAGGAAGTAGCGAAATCTGAACTGTACCGTGCTTAAAAGTTTACTAATAGGATACTGCTCTTCACTCATTAATCAAAAACTTTTTCTCTTTCCAATTTCAACTACATGAAGGATTAGACTTTATTTACATATGGCAAATCTTTCAGATCAATTTGAAAATAATCATCTGTACAAATTTAAAGTTTGATGACTTTCGGCAGACTTTTTACCTACATCTATATGTATTTTTTTTCCAATATGGATTTTCTTAAAACTCCATACAAAGGAATTTATAAATGTTCCTAGAAAATCCCAATTTTCTAAAAAATACTACAAAAAAATAAGATTACGTCTTTTTGAAGATTTTGATCGTTGTTTTTATAAAAAGTTGATTTTCGTACAAAATTATTAACTTAATAATTATTTATTAAGTATATTTGAGATGAATGTAACATTAATAAATCTTTTCTCTAAAAAATGGTGTAAAATTATTGTTAAATATATTCTTAGTGTTTTAGAATAAAAAAATCATTCCGCCTTTTAAAATATTACCTCATTTGATAAAACCTCGCCGAAAACTCAAACATAAGAATAACCCGACCATATCCCCACTAGCTCCCGACCAGAGCCTGAAGATTACCCACACGGAAATTAGTGAACAAAAAGGCTTGACTAGCCCTTGAACAATCACCGACCAGGCCCTCAACTTTCTATAAATTAACCAAAATTCACTATTAAGCATTTTAAGGAATTTCCAGAAATTTATTAAATTTTTTGGACATTTATGGTAATATTATATTTAATTTATGGAAACTTAAGTAAATTACCCAGAATTCAATTTTAAACATTTTTATAAGTTTTCGGAAATTTACGACATGTTTTGGTACTGTATTGAAATAATACAGGTAATTTATGGAAACTTAACATAAATTACACAAAATTAAATTTAAAAAATTGTATAAATGTTCGGATATTTTCAGAAATTTCCCGGAATTTGTGGTAATTTACGGGAAATAGATAAGTTATGTACGGTAACTTTCCATAAATTACCTCATAATTCTATTATCTGCAATAAAAACTTCCTTAAAGTTATTACAGTGAGTCGGTTGATTATTGCAAAATTCGAGCTCATATACGGAGCGAAATTTCAAGAGATTGATGCGCAGAAGTGCTCCTTGATTTTATCACACCTTTGGCGCGAGAACTGAGATCTCGGAACCCTTGGTTTTTTGAGCATCGGCCTTTGCTTTAAAAGCAAGGGTTGCTTTATATATAATTTAAACTCCCTAGGGAGTAAAAAGTGGAGCTTTAGGCTCGCTTCATCGTTAAAAGAACTGTTTTGAATAACATGATTTTCTCTTTCAATGGTAAATATTATAAACAATTAAATGGTTCTCCTATAGGCTCTCCATTGTCTCCTATATTTTCAAATTTGATAAAGAAGTAAACCTGTTTCATTTTTTGTAGGTATTTCAAAGAAATATTTCAAATTCAATAAAAATAAGAATTAACCCTCAGTAATAACTTATGTATTAAATTTAGGGAAATTAATTAATTAAACTGAATTACTTTTAACTGAAAATTTAAAAATGACATTTTTGGATTAAAATCCACATTTTTTATAAGTTCAATTATAAAACTTTATGAAAGTACTTTTTTTTATAAAAATTATTTTTCTTGGTAAAATAATCATCTTTCCTTCAAAAGATTCATCATTTTAGTTTAAAATTCATCTCTTCAAATAAAAATGAACTGTTTTCTTGAAAATTCGTTTTTTTCTTATTTGGTTGAGAGCTAATTTTGCTAAAAGTGAAATTCTAACAATACCATTTTTTGGTTAAGAATTTAACTTTTAAGCTTAAAATGTATCTTTTTTAGTTAAAAATCCAACTATTTGGTTAAAAATTAGTTTTTTTTTTGTTGAGAAATAATTTTTTTTACTTAAATTCTAACTATTCCATTTCTTGTTGACAATTAATCTTTTTTGGTAGAAAATTTATTTTATTAGAGTAAACTAATATTATTATTAGAAAATTATGTTTTATTTTAAGGATTTACCATTTTAGTTTAAAACTCATCTCTTTCATTTAAAATTAACTAATTTGTCAAAAATTAGTTTCTTTGTTTCGCTCAAAAAAAAAATGTTATTTGATGGAAAATTTAACTGTTTCGTAGAAAATTGATATATTTTAATTAAAAAATAACAATTTTGTTAAAAATTCGTTTTTTTTGGTTGTGAAATAATTTTTTTAATTCAAATTCCAACCATTCCATTTCTGGTTAAAAATGTAATTATTTGATGGAAAATGTATATATTTGAATTAATAATTAAACTATTTTTTTGAAAAATCATTTATTTACGAGAAATTTAACCATTCCTTTTTTGGTTTGAGAGTTATATTTTTTGATTAAAAATTAATAATTTGGTTGAAAATTTATATATTTTTATTAAAAAATTAATTTTTTTATCGAAGTAAATTAATCGTATTGTCAAAAAAGTTATCTGTTCTTCTTAAAAGTTTACTATTTTAGTTTAAAATCGAACTATTTGATGAAAAATGATGTATTTTTCTGAAAATTCGTTTTTCCTTTATAATAAATTAATTTTATTGGTAAAAAATAATTTGATTGGTACAATAAAAAAACAAATTAATTTTGTTGAGAGAAAATGTAAATATTCCTTCTTTGGTGTAAAATTTAAATTTTTTAATTAAAAATGAAGTATTTGGTTGAAAATTCGTTGTTTTTTTAGAGATAATTTATTTTACTGAAATTCAAACTATTCAATTTTTTGTCAAAAATTTATATTTGTCGGTGAAAATTTTTCATTTTTAAATGAAAAATTTAACTATTTTGTTGAAAATTATACATTTAGTTGTAATAAATAATTTTTTTTACTAAAATTGTAACTATTACATTTTTTGTTAAAAATTGATCTTTTACCATTCAAAATGTAACTATTGTGTTGAAAATTAATCTATTTTATTGAAAATTAACCGTTTGATTAAAAATGCATTTTTTTGTAGATAAATAATTTTTTAATTAAAATTCCATTTTTGTCTTAAAAATTGATGTGTTTTAGTTAAAAATTGAACTATTTAATTGAAGATTAATATTTTGTAATTGGAAATACAACGATTTGTTTGAAGATTAATGTATTTTGCAATAAATTTATTTTTTGCAAGTTATTTATTATTTTTGGTTAAAAAATCTTCTTTTCGTTCAAAATTCAACTATTTAAAAAAATTGATATTTTTACTGAAAATTCAAGAATATGGTTAAAAATTGATCTCACTTATTAGTTGAAATTTTAAATATTTGGTTGTAAATTCATGCATTTTTTTGATTATTCGTTTTTTTTAATATTAAATGATTCTGGTTGGTCAAAAAATCATCTTTTTGTTTAAAAATTCAACTATTTGATCCAATGTTGCATTATTTTGTCAAAAAGTAATTTATCTTTAAGTGTTAATTTCACTATTTTGTTGAAAATTCTTTTTTTTCGGTTGTGAATTAATTTTTAAATTAAAATTGTAGAAAATGCATCAAAACTTTAAAGAATGTTATTGGACAATGAAATGTATATTTTTGTTTATAATTAACTCCTTTTAATATTATTCAATTAAAACAATATAGATAACACTGGAAAGATGATTTCTCATATCAAATAAAATTTTGGTTAATTAATTAATTTAAATTAAACTGAGAATTAAAAAAAAAACAATGAAACTATTAGGTTGAAAAACTGTATTTTTAGTTGTAAGTTCGTTATTTTCAATATCAAATTAATCTTCTTGGTCAAAAGATAATTTTTGTTTGTTTAAAAATTCAGCTATTTGGTGGAATGTAGAAATTATTTTTTTCTTTTTAAAGATTTATCATTTTAGCTAAAAATTTATCTCTTTGATAAAAAATTTAACTCTTCGTTTGAAATTTGTTTTTTTTTTTAGAAATAATTTATTTTACTGAAAATTGAACTGTTCCATTTTTGGTTCAAAATTAATATTTTTTAATTGAAAATTCAACTATTTTGTCAAACTTGCATGTATTTTGTTGAAAAAATTGTAGTAAATTAATCTTTAAAGAATGTTGCTAGGCGATAAAATAAAATTTTTTGTTTATGTTAAAAAACTTTAATATCATTCAACTGAATCAATATAAATCTCAATTAAAAGATTATTTCTCAGATTCAACAAAATTTTGATTGATTGATTGTATTTTCTACCACTGGAATGCACATCATCGAGTCATTGCATTTTTTTCCTTGTTGGCGTTTTTACTTGCTTCCGAGTTGAGTGATTGGCACTTCTACGATAAATTTTATTCCTAAATGGAAAATTTCAAAACTGTTCATAAAATTTTGCAATTCAAATTTCTCAAGTATCTCTTAAATTCAATAAATTATACAAGAGCAAAAAAAATTAGTATTATTATTAGTTTTTCAATTTTTACGATGTTAAATTATAATTATGAAAAAAAATAATTAAAAATAAAATACTGCTCTTGAGCACCTTTAAAAAGAATTGGTTAAGTATTCAATGAGTAATTTTATCAATAAAATTTTGTTTAATATCAAGATCTACGATCGTCAAGTTAAAAAAAATGCAATCCAGGCGAATATTTTTCAATACTATTGAATTCCATTAAATGCCATTCTATTGAATTTCATTGTAATATTATAAATTATTTTGAAGTCAATGGAATTTATTGGAATTTTATTGCATTCAAATGAATTTCGTTTTTTTTTGGTTAAAAATTCAACCATTTTGCTAAAAATATGTTTCATTTCTTATCAGAAATTAATTTTTTCGACTAAAAGTATAATTATTTTATTTTCAGTTCAAAAAATATTATTTTGCAGTTAAAAATTCAACTATTTGTTTTTTGTTGTTGTTTTTTGTTAACAATTCGTATTTTTTGGCGGAAATTTAATATTTTTCGTTAAAAATGCAGCTGTTTGAAATTTAATATCATTCTATTTACGTCCATTCAATCCTGTTCAATTTTATGAAATTCCTTTGAATTAAATTACATCCCATTGAATAACATTAGATTCCATTGAATTATATTGAATTACATGGAATCCTGTTAAATTCCATTGGATTCAATAGGATTCCATTGAATTCTATTAAATTCCATTAGCTTAGATTAACTTGCAATACATTCTACTGAATTCCATTGGATTTTGTTGAACTTCATTTAATTAAATTGAATCTCTTTAGAAGCCATTGAATTCCGTAGAAATATGGTTTATTCCATTTAATTCTATTAAATTTCAATAGATGACATTAACTTCCATTACATTGAATTAAATTCTATTGAATTCGATTCAATTCTATTCAATTCCATTGAATTCCATTAAATTTCATTGAATTAAACTGAACTCAACTAAATTCTGTTAGATTCCATTAAATTCTATTGGGAATATATTTTAATGCAAAATAAAGAACAAATATCAACGTAATAATGAAAAGTAAAATTTTTATTTTATTTTTCAATATCTGAATTAGCAGTTCTAGGCCGTTTTCATTTCATGCTATTGAATTCTGTTGAATTCAATTGAATTTCTTTAAAATCCATTGAATTTTATTGAATCTTATTGAATTCTATTAGATTACATTAAATTCCATTGAATTCGGTTGAATTCAATGAAATTCCAATGAATGATATTTTTTTCAATATTCTCGAAAGGAGAGAAAAATCTTGACGAACTTTAATTTTTAATTTGTAATCTTAAGAAATTTCCGAAAAAAGAAAATTTAGATAAGGATAATTTTTTTCTTTTGCAGGTTTGAAGTTTTACAAATTTTTCTTAAGAAAGACCAGACTGATGAATTATTATATAATTTTGTAAAATTGACAAAATAACGTATACATTTATAAAGGCCACAAAAGTGCAAATGTTTTGGTTTAAAATTAATTTTGTTGTTCAAAACTTTAATTTGTCTTTTTTGTTGTTAAAAATTCGTATATTTTGGTAGAAACTTAATATTTTTAGGTTAAAATTGCAGCTGTTTGGAACTTAATTCGATTTTATTGAATTCCACTCAATCTTGTTGAATCCGATTAAATTCCATTGAAATTCCATTGAATTCCATTTAATTATACTGAGTTCCATTGCATTATTTGGAATTATATTCAATTCCGTTGAATTCTTTTGTATTCTATTAAATTCTATTGAATTCTATAATATTATATTCAATTATATTGAATATTGAATCATACTAACTTCCATTGAATTCTATTAAATTTCGATGAAATCTTTTGAATTCTATTGAATTAAATTAAATTCTATTGAATCTTAATTAGCTTCATTAAACTCCATTTAATTTAATTGAAATCCATAAAATTCTTGTAAATTTTATGGAATTCCATTGGATTGAATTAGATCTAGTTGAGTCACATTGGATTCCATTGAATTATACTAAACTGCATTGAATTCCTTTACATGTTATTGATTTCCATTGTAGTACATTTTATTTCGTTTAATTTAATTGAAATCCATTAAATTTTTACAATTTGAGGAAATAGCATTGAACTCAATTAAATTTAATGGAAATCCATTTACTTTAATTAAATTACATTGAATTACATTGAATCATATTAAATTGCATTCAATTCTGTTACATTTTTTGGAATTTGATCAAACTACATTGAATTAAATAAGATCAAATTGAATTCCCTTGGACTCCATTGAATTAAACTAACTCCATTATATTCTATATATTTTAATTGAATTGTATTGAACTCCATTAAATTCTGTTGAATTTTATGATATTTCATTAAGTTCAATTAAATCTAGTGGAATTTCATTAGATTTTATTCAATGTTACTAAATTAAATTGAATTTTTTTGAATTATATTGGATTGCATAGAATTCTATTGGATTTCATTGGATTCCATTCCATTCTATTACATTCTAATGAATTCCATTGAATTTCATTAAATTCTATTGCATTATATTAATTTCCATTTAATTTCATTGAAATCCATTAGACTCTGTTAAATGCATCTAACTGAATTTTATTTTATTTCATTGGATTCTATTTAATTCTTCAATGTAAAGTTAGAAAATTCAACAGAATGTGATGTATTTCAATGAAATTGAATAGAATTTAATATAATTCAATGGAATTTAATAGGCCTTAATATAATTCCATGAAATTCAGCATAATCCAATATGATCAAATGGAATTTAATTATATGTAGTTGAATTTTATTGTATTTCTTCGAATTTTATTGAATTTTATTAAGTTTGATTGGATATAATTAAATTCAATTGAATTTCGCGGAGTTTTATTGAATTCTCGTGAAGTCTTTTGAATTCCATTGCATTCCATTAAATTCGATTTAATTCCATCGAATTATATTAAATTCTATTCAATTTTATTAAATTCCATCGCATTCTGTTCAATTTTATGGAATTCCATTGAATTAAATAAATTATAATTAAACTCCACTGGATTCAATTGAATTAAAGTGAACTCCATTGAATTCTATTGAATTTAATTTTATTTCATTGAATTCCATTACAATCTATTTAATTTTATAAAATTCCATTGGACTCCCTTAAATTATATTGGATTCCCTTTGATTATATTAAATTCTGTCAAATTTTATTACATTCTCTTCTATTCATTCGAATTCCATTACATTCTGTTTTATTTGAATACATTCTGTAGGATTTCATTGAATTAAACTAAACTCCTTTGAATTATATTGAATTTTACCTAACTCCATTGAATGTATTAAATTATATTGAATTAAATTAAATTGAATTGAATTCTATTGAATTAAATTGAATTGAATTGAATTCCATTGATTTCTACTTAATTCAATTGAATTACATTGCATTCCAATTGATTCTATTGAATTTCATTGAATTAAAATGAAATATATTGAATTTCATTTAATTCTACTTGGTTAAATTATACTCTACTTAATTTGAATGAACTAAACTAATTCCAATTGAATTCCATTGAATTTATATGAACTCTATTGAATTCTACTTAATTCTCTTATATTCTACTTAATTACATTGAATTCTACTTATTTCAATTGAATTCCATAGCATTTCAATTAACTTTATTAAATTCCATTAAATTAAAATGAATTATATTGAATTATATTAAATTCTACTTCATTCCATTTTATTATTTTGAATTTCATTAAATTCTACCTAATTCAATTGAATTTAATTGCATTTTATTTAACTTGATTGAATTCCATTGAATTAAAATGGATAATGTTGAATTCCATTGAATTCTACTTGATCAAATTGAATTCTACTTAATTCAAATTAATTATACTAATTTCAACTGAATTTCATTGAAACTCCATTAAATTCTACTTAATTCAATTGAATTCCATAACATTTCAATTAACTCTATTGATTTCTATTAAAATAAAATGAATTATATTGGATTCCTTTAAATTCTATTAACTTCTACTTCATTCCATTGTATTTTTTTGAATTCCATTGTATTTCAATTAATTTTGTTCAATTCCCTTGAATTAAAATAAATTATATTGAGTTCCATTGAATTCTACTGGATCAAATTGCATTCTACTTCATTCAAATCAATTAAACTAATTTCAATATAATTTCATTGAAATTATATTGAATTCATTCAATTCTACTTAATTCCATTAAATTCTATTCAATTCCCTTGAATTCGTCTGGATTCCATTAAATTCCTCAAAATTATATACATTTGGAAATTCCTTTAAATTCCGCCCAATTCCTTTCAATTGTACTTAACTCAGTTATGTTTTTAATTTGTGTTTAAATATTATTTTTGCAATTTGCAAAAAAACTTGATAAACTTCAAAACGAACTTTTGATTTTCCAACCTAAGAGATTTTTGAGAAAAGGAAATGCAAAGATAAATAATTTTGTTTGAAGTTTAAATCAGTTTTCCGCATGAAAAAATTATGAATTATTAAATAAATTTACAAATTTACAAAATATTTTGTAAATTTAAAAAGTATTTAATACATTTAAAAAGATAACAAAATATTTTACAAATTTACAAAATATTTGATACATTTACAAGATTTACAACAATTTGATAAAAAGTGCAACAATTTCTTAAAGGCTTCTTTAAAAGAAAATTTTTTTTCAATTTATCTTTACTTAGCTTAAATTAACAGTGATAATATCGACCAAGCAGTACACGTGTCGCACGATTGAATTAACATTTATATTTTTTTTCCAGAGGAAAATACTTATAAAAATATTGAACAAAAAATATTTTAACTGATTATCAGCCTTGTTTACTATTTGCAATTTTCTAAACCAACATTATATAATAATTATTGATGATTATAAAACCGGATTTTCGGACTGGGTCGTTAAGATTGAGTCAATTAGGCTAGAAAAATTATCACCTGATAAGTTTGTCATATTTAATTAAAAATCAAACTTTTCCTACACATATAGTGTGATTCATATTTTCAAGGAAAAATATGAATGAATCCAAATACGCGCTGAATGGAACTTTTTTCACTCCTCGCCTCGCGAAATTGTTTACTCTAGAGATACATATTTGAAACTGTTAAATTGCTCTTCGCTTCCGCTCAGAGAACTCATTTAAAATGGAATTTTTAGAACAACAAATTTAATGAAAAAATTAATTCAAGAAATGCGAGACAATAAAAAATTAAATGAATGGAAAAAATTTCTTTTTACCTGATTACCGATTAGGCTATCAGTATCAAATCGTTATCAGGAAGATACAGAATATTATTTTGTGTTGACCTTATCTGAAGGCATTTAATGATTTAATCCTAATTGGTCTAGGTACAATATAATAATTTCAGATTAAAAAGAGAGCAGAGTTTAAAAACCTTACTGCAATCTTATAATCCATTAATAAACATTTTCTCAAATTAATTTTAAACTGGAAATGAAAAATGAATTCCGAAAAACAAAACCAAAAATTTATAAAATTAGAATATTGAAAAAAAACTCGATTTATTTTTAACATTTTGTTCTAGATTTTACAGAAAATCTTATATGATTTTATTTTTCAAAATTAAAAATTTTTAAAGGTTTTTCTTTTAATAGTTCTTTAAAATTAATATTTAATTTTTGAATATTACTTTTTAATTGTAAATTGTAAAAAAAAACTCTAAAACTTTGCTGGGATGCTCTTACCCACTAAGCTACGGATAGACGAGATTAATTTCTTCACAAACCCATATATTAACTTTAGACCAGTAGAATAAATAATATTTAACATTAATTAATTCGAAAAGTATCAAAAAGTATAAAACCTTCGAATGTTTGAAGAATTAATTTCACAAGTATAAAGAATTACATCAAAATTCAACTTGTAGGGCTTGTGAAGAATTTAATCTCGTCTCACCGTAGCTTAGTGGATAAAAATATTAGACCGGCAATCTAAAAGAGATGGGTTCGTATCCCAGAGGAACTGAAGATAATTTTTCATAACTTAAAAATTAATATTTAAAAAAAAATACTGAACCAAGAGAAGTTGCAAAAAAAAATATTAAAAAATTATTCATTCTATGTTTCGTTGAAGATTTATGTAATTTAGTTAAAAATCTGACTATTTGATAAAAAATGCGGTATTTTATTGTAACTTTATCCCTTACAGTAGGAAATTAATCTTCTTGATGACTAGTTTACCTTTTCAGTTGTAAGTTTATGTATTTTGTTAAAAGTAAATTATTCTTAACTGAAAATTCAAATATCAATGATAATTTGAAAATTAAACTATTTTTTTTAATTTCTGTCATTTTGTTAGTTCATTTGTAATTTTAAATATTTTATTGAAAAATAATTTTCTTTTAATAAATTTTTTTCTACCCAAAATTTACTTATCCATGCTTGGTTTACCATTTATCTTCTTCATTTGAAACTTTAGCTATTTGGTTGAAACTTTCTGAATTTTATTCAAAGTTAATCTTTTAAGTGAAAAAAGAATCTTTTTGGTTGAAAATTCATATATTTAAATGAAATTTTTTGTATTGAAAATTAATTTTTTTAACTGGAAATTTAACTACTAAATTTTCTGTCAAAAATTCATCATTTTTACATAGATTTAATCTTCTTGGTTGAAAATTCATTTATATGGTTAAAAATGTAACTATGTTGTTGAAAATACATTTGTTTTGTTGAAAGTTTATCTTTTTTTGTCGAATATTAATTTTTTATGTTAGAAAATATTTCTTTTTCTTAAAATTGTTTTTTTTTTAACTGAAAATTTAACTATTCAATTTTCTATAAAAAATACGTCTTTTTTAATTCTTCCTTGTTGGAAATTCATCACTTTCGTTGAAAGTTGGTCTTTTTTGGTAGACAATTCATTTTTTGGGATAAAATTTAACTATTGGGTAAAAAATATATATATATATATATATATATTTTTTTTGTGGTTGTTGAGGATTCTTTATTTTAGTCGAAACGTCGTCAAAAATTCTTTGAAAATTAGTTTTACATAGTTAAAAATTATTTTTTCGAATTAAAATGTAGCTATTCTATATTTGTTGGAAAATTAAACTTTTTTAGTTGAAAATTCAATTCTCGTTTTTTATTTATTTATTTTTCTTTACATCGGATTATTCTGGTAAAAATGCATATTTTTAGGTTGTAAATTCAACTTTTTTGTCAAAGATTCCTCTTTTTGGTTAGAAAATTAGTCCATTTTGGTTAAGGGTTCAAGTTTTGGTAATTTTTTTACCGGAAAGTTAACTATTTCATGCTTGGTTGAACATCAATATTTTTCTGTTGAAAATTCTCTTTAAAAATTAAATATTTAGGGGAAAATTAATTTATTCTCTTAAGCTTATTCTTTTTCTGTTGAAAAATAATTTTTTGATAAAAATTAATTTTTCCAACAATTTAATTTAAGTTGGCGTCGAAATTTTTTTATAGATATTTTATATTTTGATTGAAAATTAATTTTTTTGGGTGAAATTTTGAACATTTCATTAAATGTTTATTTTATTTGATTAAAAACTTATGTCTCTTATTGTAAATTAACTTATTCTGTTTTTGTTCAGAAAATGTATATTTTTTATTCGAAAATTCGTCTGTTTAAAAAATTTTTTTATTTAGAAATTTAACCTTTTTAGTTTAAAATTCAATTATAAATTAAAATAATGGATTAAAGATTCATGTATTTTGTTTAAAAAATTATTTTTTTGCAGAAAATTTCTCTTTTTAAATTGAAACTGGATCTATTCTTTCTTTATAGATCTTTATAGTCTTTTTTTATAGAAAACTAAATTTTTTGCTTAAAAATTTCATTAACAATTAAAATACTTTGTTGAAATGCATGTATTTTGTTTTGAAAAAACTATTTTTTATTGTAGAAAATGAATATTATTAGCTGAAATCTAATTAATTTTTTTGTTAAAATTTTTGTTATTGACAATTAATATTTTAACAAAAAATTTAATTATTCTACTTTTTGTCTAACTTTAAAAAAGTATTATTTTAATCAAATTCATTTATCTGACTTGAAATTGAAATATTCAATTTTTTTCTGAAAATGTATCTTTTTTAATTGAAAATGTATCATTTCAGTTGAAAGTTTGTTTCTTTGGTTAAAAATGTAAGAAATTTGGTTGAAAATTCGTATTTTTTAAAAATTGAAAATAAATTTTTTACTAAAAATATTACTTTTCAATTATTGCTAGAAAATTGATTTTTTCGGGTTAAAATTTACTTATTTCGTGGAAAATTCGTATTTTTTAGTCGAAAATTCAACTCTTTTGTTGAAAATTTTTATTCTTTCGTTTCAAATGAGTAGTTTTTGATTGAATATTAAAATACATACATAATAATAATTGAATAATTATACTTTTATACAAAATTTAATTAATTAATATATTAATTATTTTATTTTTATCAATTATTCAACTTTTAGATGCAATTTCATTTTTTTAAATCTAAGATTCTTCAGTTTGGTTAAAAATTTAAATATTTTGTGGAAATTTGCCTATTTCTTGATTGAAAATTATTTAATGAAACTAAAAATGTAATAATAAAATTTTATATTAATAAATTTTTAATTTTTGTCATTTCATTTATGATCCTAAATCTTTGGAGATTTTCGTGAGAGACCAATTTTTATCGATTTAAAAATAAAACTATTCCATTTTTGGTTCAAAGTTTTTTTTTAGAGGAATACTCACCTCTTTGGTTGAAAATTGAACATTTTTGTTGAATTCGTTCCTTTATGTTAAAAATTATTTTTTCTCTCTAAGAATAAAACAATCCCATTTTTGGTTAAAAATTTATTTTTAAAGGTTGACAATTCAACTATTTTGCAGAAAATTCACGTCTTTTTTTAAATTTATCTTTTTGATAAGAAAATTGATCTCGTTTGTTGAAAATTCCCTATCTCTTGATTAAAAATTAATTATTTGAACTAATAACATAATAACAAAATTTAAAATTAATAAATTTTTATCACTTGAATCATGTACACGAATCTGGCATTCTTGGACACTTTCGAGATTGTTGTAACACTTACTTTTTAAACAAAGATAATTAAATAAAAAAAAATTATAAGCTCAATTGAAACTCACCAAACTGGCACTAAATCCAAGATTATCCTGAGACATTGTCAATGATTCATGAAAATCCCGAAAATATCTCAAATAAATTTTTCAACAATGTGTCACAATAAAAAAAAAAGCAAGTTATTCACGAAAGAAAAGGTGTTATCGCATTAAAAATGTGATATGGTAGATACGGTGGTCACAACCCGACTGATCTGATTTTCTACCAAGTATTGTTTTTATACTAGCGTTCGACTCGCTATTATTCGTTTGAGCCCATCTGTAAATCCTCCTTCAATTTTCCTTCCAGGTCAAACTTAACAAGCCCTATTTTAAATTGAAAACAAATTAAAGACACTAAAATTATAAAAAAAAAAAAACTATTTTAAATAAGTCAACGAAACGATTTATCGGCCGAATCTGCACAATTCGGCGGAAACGACATCCGGAAGGACCAATCAAAAATGCGGAAACTGTACACTCTTTTTTTTACGCGCACTCTTCATTGTTAGTGGAAACTGGATGATATGGAATTAAAAAAATAAATAAATAAAAATAAAATCCGAAACTTGGTCACTTTTTCGACAATGTTTATGAAGTGCATGTGCAATCAAAGGCGTCCACTCGTCAAACGTGAGCTGTGCATTCTGGACAAGTAACTACTCTTTCACTTTCAGTTAAGTCTCGACTAAAGTTATTCAACCAAATCGGCCTTGTCCGACATTTTTTGTTATTCACGGTGTGAGTTACGAGTCGCATTTCTTAAAATTTAATGGCTGCTTTTATTTGTCTAATAAAACACCGGGAAGTCGTTTGAGAATGTTGCGTTTACGCAAAGATCGCACTTGTTTTTCTCAGGTGTTCTTCAAATTTTGCTTGTCGGACGAACTCTTATTTACTGATGTTTGAGGGCCGCGCCAAAAACCTCCGTTTGCTCAATTAGAAGAGGAGAGGGGAGAGGTCAAAGGAAGTAACGTTACGACCTTCGACAAAGTTTCGTTTAATACTAATAATTTGCAATTAATGAGATTGGGAATCAATCTCATATTTCATTCTCTTCCCCCTTCCCCTTTCCCCTTTCCCAGTTCACATTTCCCCTATTTTCTGCTTTTCCCCTATTTCAAGAAAGTTCTCTTTCCCCCTTTTTCTCGTTCGGAATTCAGGCTGTTCTAGTCTTTGGTTGAAAATTTAATTATTTGGTGGAAAATGCAATAGCTTTTTTGGTTGAAATGCAAAAGTTCCTTTGGTTGAAAGTAGAACTATTTTGTTAAAAATTCAAATATCAGGCTGAAAATTTATTATATTTTTTTGAAAATTTACCTTTTTTTTTAAATCCGACTATTTTAATTTTTGCTTTGAAATTAATTAATGTAACTAAAAATATAACTATTTCATTTTCTGCTACAAATGTATCTTTTTTACATAAAAATGCCAATATTGAAAATTAAATTATTTTCTTAAAAATTCAAATATTTGGCTGAAAATTCATTTTATTTTATTTTTGAAAATTTACTCTTTTTTTAAATCCAACTACTTTAATTTTGGCTTTGGAATTAATTAATTTAACTAAAAATGTTACTATTTCATGTTACGCTACAAATGTATCTGTTATGCTTAAAAATTCCAATGTTGAAAATTAAATTATTTTGTTAAAAATGCAAAAGCTTCTTTGTTTGAAAGTAGAAATATTTGGCTGAAAATTGATTTTATTTTTTTGAAAATTTACTTTTTTCTTAAATTCACCTATTTTAATTTTGGATTTGAAATTAATTAGTTTAACTAAAAATGTAACTATTTCATTTTCAGCTACAATAGTATCTGTTTTGCTTAAAAATTCCAGTGTTCAAAATTAAATTGTTTTGTTGAAAATGAAAAAGCTTCTTTGTTTGAAAGTAGAACTATTTTGTTAAAACATCAAATATTTGGCTGAAAATTCATTTCATTTTATTTTTGAACATTCCCTCTTTTTTTCAATCCAACTATATTAATTTTGGCTTTGAAATTAATTAATTTAACTAAAAATGTAACTACTTCAATTTCTGCTACAAATGTATCTGTTTTGCTTAAAAATCCCAATATTGAAAATTAAATTATTTGGTTGAAAATGCAAAAGCTTCTTTGGTTGAAAGTAGAACTATTTTGTTACAAATTCAATTATTTGGCTGAAAATTCATTTTATTTTATTTTTGAAAATTTACTCGTTTTTTAAATCCAACTATTTGAATTTTTACTTTAAAATTAATTAATTTAACTAAAAATGTAACTACTTCGTTTTCCGCTAAAAATTTATCCTTTTTACTTAAAAATTCTAATATTTGGCTGAAAATTCTTTTTTTTTGTCCGTAAAATTAACCTCTTTTTTTCTTAAAAATCCAAATATTTTAATAAAGATTATTGTAATTTTTTGTTTGAAGTAAACTAATTTAACTAAAAACGTAACAATTCAATTTTTGGTTACAAATGTATCTTTTTAACTTAAAAATTCATCCATAAATGTTTGAAAAATCGTTAAATTTTTTATTTGAAATTTAATTCATTATACCAAAAATGTAACGATAACATTTTCAGCTACTAATGTATCTTTTTTTACTAAAAAATTCGATTATCTGGCTGAAAATTCGTTTTTTGTTGCTGTTGAAAATCTACATTTTTTTAGGTTAAAAATTCAATGTTTTAATGAAAATTATTTAAGATTTTTAGTTTAAAATTTATCAATTTAACTAAAACGTCACTATTCCATTTTTGGTTACAAATGTATCTTTTTCACTGAAAAAATAAATCTATTTTTAATCTAATTCGTCTTCTTTTGTAAACATTTTACCTTTCTTAGTTAAGAATTCAACGATTTTATTAAAGCTTTGTTTAATTTTTAATTCAATTTTATACTCTCATTGTTTCTCCTTTGAATTTTTCAGTTAAAAATGCAACTATTTGGTTGAAAATTCGTTAAACTTTTATTTTAAATTAATTAATTTAAATACAACTTTAAATATCTCACTCATTCAAATGCTTGGCTGAAAACTCAAAATTCTTTTGTTTGATGGAAAATTTACTTTTTTTTTTAAATCCAACTATTTTCATAAAAATGATTTTAATTTTTGGTTGACGATTAATTAATTCAACTTAAAATTGAGCTATTTTATATTTAGATAAAATTGGATCTTTTTTCGTTAAAACTCTAATATTAAGCTAAAAACTGGTTGTTTTTTATTTATTTGGAATTAACTAAAAATTTAACTATTTCATTTTTTATTAGAATTCTATTTTCTTTATTAAAAATTCCAATATTTGACTGAAAATTCATTGTTTTTTGTTGTTGTTGAAAATGTACCTTTTCTTGTTAAAAATCCAACTATTTGCTTGAAAATTCGTCTATTTGAAAAATCATTAATATTTTTGACTGGAAATGAAACTATCTTGCTCCAAATTTGTTAAATTTTTTCTTCGAAATTAATTGATTTAGCTAGAAATGTAAATATTTTATATTGAGTTGAAAATTTGCGTTTTTAGTTAAAAATGAAACTATTTTGTTGAAAATTAAACTGTTTATTGAAAATTGTTTTTTTTTTCTCTTGAAAATTAATTAAAATTTTGAAATTAAACTTTTCAAAATTGTCTTAAAAATAAAATTGATCCAGTTGTTTAGAATGGAAAATTTTTAAGTTGAAAATTCAACTACAGCCGAAACTGGATTTAATGCCAATTTTAAAACTGAGCGTGAAATTAAATCCAGTCTCGAAACTATTTTGTCTTTCTCCTGCTTTTTCTCTTTCTTGTTCCTCTCTCTGTTTTATGAGGCTTCAGTGGCACCGCATATCCTCCAGCATCTCCTCTCACCAATCCCCACCGCGCGGTGTAAATTCTCGGAATCATTAAATGGAGGATCATTAAATCCAGGTTTGACTATATTTAGATGATTGGTGTTTTCCAAATTTCACTTATCAGCCAATTTTTACTAATGCTTTACGGTCTTGCAAAAAACTTCCGTTTGCTCAATGAAAGGAGGAGGGGGAGAGATCAGAGGAAGCAACGTTACGACCTTCGACAAGGTCGTAAAGCAATTAATTAATTTAGCTAAAAACTTTATTATTATACTTCTAGATAAAAAACTGTTTTTTTTTTAGGTAAAAATTTAATTATTTAGTTGAAATTTGGTCATTTTGACAAATAATAAGCATTTTTTGTGAAATTTCTTTGTGTTAACTTTTTTTTCGAAACTAATTAATTAATTTAACTATTCGACTTTTAGATAAAAATTTAACTATTCCGCTTTTTGTTAGAAATTGAACTATTTGATTGAAAATTAGTCTTTCTTCGAAAATAATAAATATTTGGGGTTATAAATTATTTTTTTTGTTGATAATTAATTGATTTCACAAAAAATTTTAATATTTTACTTTTAGTTAAAAAACTATGTTTTTTTGTCAAAAATTCAAATATTTGGTTGAAAATTTTATTTTAATTGATCAAAATGTACTACTTTTTATTAAATGCAACTATATTAATAAAACTTTATTTAATTTTTAATTACATATTTATTACTTTCATAAGAAATTTAACTATTTCATTTTAAGTTAAAATCTTATCTTTTTTAGTTAAAAATGAAACTATTTTGTTGCAAATTAAACTATTTATTGGAAATTCGTTGTTTTTTTTTTTAATTATTTAAATTATTGAAATTATTCTTTTTTTATGAAAATCTATTGAATTATTAAATCTTCTATTTAATACATTTTTAAAATGAAATTGAACTATTTGGTTATAAACTGATATTGTCTATTTTAGAATTTGACTATTTACATGAAAATTCATCTCTCTGGTGTTTTTTCAAATTTTACTTATGAGCCAATTTTTACTAATCTTTTTCGGTCACTTAAATTCTTCCGTTTGTTAAATGAGAGGTGGGCGGGGGGAGTAACTTTACGACATTCGATACGGTTTCGTTTAATACTAATAATATGCAATTAAAACGATTGAAAATCAATCTACTATTTCACACTCTTCCCCTTTCCCTTTAAGATTTCCCCTTTCCCCTATTTTTTTCTTTTCCCCTGCTTCAAGAAAGTTCCCTTTCCCCTTTTTCTGGTTCGGAACTCATGTCGTCCAGTTCAAAATTCTCGTCTTTGACTCAAAATTTAATTAGTTTCTTGGAAATGCAAAAGTTTTTTTGGTTCAAAGTAGAACTATTTTGTTAAAAATTCAAATATTTAGCTGAAAATTCATTTTATTTTTTTGAAAATTTACTTGTTTTAAATCCCATTATTTTGATAAAAAATATTTTAATTTTTGGTTGAAAATTAATTAATTTGACTAAAAATGTAACTATTTCATTTTCCGCTACAAATCTATCTTTTTTACTTAAAAATTCAAATATTTGGCTGAAAATTCTTTTTGTTTGTGAGTAAAATTTATTTTTTTTTGGTTCAAAATCCAAATATTTTAATAAAAATTATTTTAATTTTTGGTTGGAAATGTACTGATTTAACTAAAAACGTAATTATTCCATTTTTGGTAATGTGAAAATTCGTCTTTTTTGACAAATCATTAATATTATTGATTGAAAGTTAAACTATTTTGCTGCAAATCGTTTAATTTTTTGTTGAAAATTAATTGATTTAACTAAAAATTGTAATAATTTACTTTTAATGAGAAAGTGATTTTTTAACTCAAAAATTCAAATATTTTGCTCAAAATTCATTTTTTTTTCATTTGTGAAAAGTTTACGCTTTTTAGTTAAAAATTCTAATCTTTTATTAAAACTTTGTTTGAATTTTAATTACATATTAATCAATTTCATAAACCAGATTTATATACTATTTTGTTTAAAATTGATGTATTTATTAAGAATTCACTGTTTTTTGTTGTCGAAAATTGGTGTTTTTTTTTATGAAAATGAATTGAATTATTATATTTTTCATTTAATAAAATATTTTTTTAAATGAAATTGAACTATTTGGTTATTAATTGATCTTTTTTATTTGAGAATTTGACTATTAAGATGAAATTTCATCATTTTTTAAATGGATATTTAATCTTTTTCTTTAGATTTGTTAAAAAAAATGTATCCTATTTTGGAAGAAGATTGATCTTTTTAGCTGAAATTTAATTTTTTGATATTAAAAATTAGTTTTCATATTAAAATTGACTTTTGTAAATAAATATTTAAGAATTCTATTTTTTCGAGATTTTTTTATGGACTTATAAATCTTTTGGTTGAACATTCATCTGTTTAGTTGAAAATTAAACCATTTCGTTTTTAATTTACTTTATTTTGATAAAAACTTCTTCCTCTGAATTAAAATTAAAGTATTTTTTTTTTGAGAATTTATCTTACTTGATTAAAAATTTTACCTATTTGGATATGGTTATAATAACTTTATCATCTTGTATGTGATTTTTTTCTTTATTGATTTGAAAAGCTTTCTTGGTTGAATATTCAATTCTCTTGTTGAAATTTTTGATGTTTTTTTGGTTTAAATTATAAAGTTCTTATTGAAAATGAAAATAGTTTTAATAATAACTTAATAATGAGATTTTCATATAAAATTTCATTAAATAATGACAACAAATGTGAGATTTTTTCCCATTTTCGAGATTTTTGTAACACATCTATTTTTTAGAGAACTATTGACCTCTTTGGTTGAGAATTTACTTTTTTTTTGAACTTCGTTTCTTCTTTTGGTAGAAATTATTTTTTCTCTCTAAAAATAACACTTTTATTTTTGAATGAAGTTGAAAGTTCAATGAACATCTTTTATTTTTTTTAGATATTTAATCTTTTTGGTGAAAATTCATTTGTTTTGGTTGCAATTACATAATTTATTTGACTGTTTATTTTACGTGTATTTTGTTAAAAAATTGCCATTTTTAATGAAAATTAATTAAACGATTAAATCTGTTATTAATATCAATTAAAAAAAAAATGAAATTGAACTATTTCGTTACGACCTTCGACAAGGTTTTATTAATAACAATAATTTTCAATCAAGAAGTTTGAAAATAAATCTACTATTTCACACTGCTTCCCCTTTTCCCTATTTTCTGATTTTCCCCGGTTTCAAGAAAGTACCCTTTCTCCCTTTTTCTCGTTCGGAATTCATGTTTTGCAGTTAAAAACTCTAGTCTTTGATTGCAAATTTAATTATTTTGTTGAAAATGCAAATATTTGGTTAAAAAGTAATTTTTTTGGTTGAAGGTTTAAGGTAGAGATTCTAAGTCATCTTCAGAACACTGACGCTTCTAGTGAGTACGAAGGCGAGGATCCTGAAGATACTGGAGTACCACCAGAGCCCAAGTTTTTAGAGGAAAGATACGTCCAATGAAGTGAGTCTACGTTGAAAAATTTGGGAAAACGCCAAGCAAAAGAGTACCCAGTGGGCCAAAAATTTGGCGACGTCTTTAGGCCATCATTACGACAGCGTTACGACAGCTTTACGACAACTTTACGACATTCTATGTCCATGTCGTTTCGCTGTCTTTGCTCTGGTGGAACTCCAGGATCTTTAGGAACCTCGACTTTGATCTCTCTGGAAGCGTCATAGTGTTCTGAAGATGACTCAGAATCTCTACCTGAGTACTCCCGTCATTTCTCTTGGATAACGATCGGAATTTTGATGATCTTGAGCAGTCGTTTCTCGCAGATAGCGATTAGATTTGGCAGTGTTTGAAACCGTCATTTCGCTCGGATAACGATTAGATTTATAATAATAAGTTGGACTTTCCGGATTTTCACGATGATAACTTCGATGTACATCGCGTTTTCTTTAACATTTTCAGGCCGCGTCTGAGCCTAACCTATCCAAAGGTGGCATACTGCCTGAATTTAATTTTTCTATAAAAAACACTAAAAATAAAATCCAGTAGGTGGCGCCACCTCAGCGACTAAGCGCGCTAAAAGTACTCTCTTTTGAAATTTAGCTTTAAAAACTGATCAGAATGAACAGATGGATGTGAATACGTTATGATCTAGGAGAACGAGACTACGAAATATAATAGTTTAATTTTCAGCCAAAAATATTAATGGCTTGTCAAAAAAGACTAATTTTCAACCAAATAGCTGCATTTGTATCTTTAAAAAAAACACATTTACAACTAAAAATGGAATAGTTACATTCATTATTTTTTAATACAATATTGAACGAATTTTTAGCAAAACAAATAAATTTTCATTTTAAAATTTAATAGTAGACTTGTCGACTAACAATTTATGGACTTTCTTAAAAAACTTCTTAACAAAATTGAATCCTTAACAAAGCCAGTTTAATTTTCAACAAAAAGTAGAATTGGTTAACTTCAAGTTGAAAAAAAAGTTTCTACGAGAAAAAAATTGAATTTTTAACAAAATTGTGAAACCTTCAACCAAAAAAATGATTTTTTAAACAAATATTTGAATTTTGAATAAAATAATTAAATTTTCAATCAAAGACTAGAATTTTTAACTGGACAACCTGAATTTCGAACGAGAAAAGGGGGAAGGAGAACTTTTTTGAAACAGGGGAAAAGCAGAAAATAGGGGAAAGGGGAAATGGTAAAGGGGAAGAGTATGAAATATGAGATCAATACCCAATCTCATTAATTGCAATTATTAGTATTATATAACACCTTGTCGAAGGCCGTATCGTTACTTCTTTTACCCCCCCCCCCCAAACTCCTCTCATTTAACAAACGGAAAAGATAAATTTTCATGTAGCCAAATTTTGAAAAAATGCATGAATTTTCTACCAAATAGTTGAACTTTCACCTTTAAAGATAAATCTTCATCCTAAAATGAAAGTGTTATTTTTAGAGAGAAAAAATAATTTTTACAAAAAAAAAGAAACGAAGTTCAACAAAAAAGTAAAATTCTCAACCAAAGAGGTGAATTGTTCTCTAAAAAAATAGGTGTGTCACAAAAATTTCGAAAATGGGAAAAAGTATGACATTTGTTGTTATTATTTAATGAAATTGGGTGGAGTTCCAAAAAGCGCTTACCTCCGATTAATTTTAAACACCGTATAATTATGTATTTTGACGCGTTGATCACGAATGTGATAGTAAAAATACTCGCAAATTTGATTTTCATGGTGAAAAACATGAAAAACCCATAAAAATCATGTTTTTTTACGTTTATCTCAGTAAATAGTAAAACTTTATAAAAAAGCTTCAAATTAAAGTCGTAGATGCTTTTAAAATACATATTTTATGTTAAATATGCTTTTACCCTAGGACTGACAGTTTTCGAGAAAATAAGGGAAACGTCGGTACGAAGTGTGAAGTTGTTTAGGTCACACACGATACCCTTTTCAACGTGTAATGGGGGGCGGGCAGGCACACCTATGACTGGCCACAGAAATAACTTAGGTAACACGCGACCCCCTTTGCACCGTATCATGGGGGGGGGGCACCCCTGTGACTGGCTACAGAAATAACTTAAGTCACACACGACCCCCTTCCCAACGTCTCATTGGTGGGGGGAGGCATTCCTGTGATTGGTCACAAAAATAACTCAAGTTGCACACGACCCCCTTTCCAGCGTTTCATGGGGGCGGGAAGGCATTCCAATGACTGGTCACAAAAATAACTTAGGTCAGGCACGACCCTCTTCCCAACGTGTTATGGGGAGGGTGGGGGGCGGAAAGGCACCCCTGTGACTGGTCCCAGAAAAAGCTTAGGTCACACACGACCCATTTTCCAACGTGTCAAGTTACACACGACCCCCTTTCCAGAGTTTCATGAGGGCGGGAAGGCACCCCTCTGACTAGTCACAGAAATGACGTAGGGCGCATACCATCCCCATTTGTCCCCTAATGTTTCGTGGAAACATATTTTTTGGTATTTCCCCATTTGTTTTAGCATTACTGCCAAATTTCGAATTAAACGCAGGTAAGCGCTTTTCGGAACTTTATCAGAAATTTTATGTCAGAATGTCATTATTAGGGGCATGTGATATTTAGAAAATGGTAGATTTTACCAGTTTTAGGTTCTCCCGGATTTTTTTTATAATAATAAATATTTTGTCTTAAAAATTTGGGAAATGATAGCGAATATGCTAATGGATGTCTCCACACACTTTTTTTGTATTTTTTTCTCAACAAACTTTTGATATTGCTTACAACGTGTGTGTATATTTCGAGGTTATGTGTGTTACAATTCTCCCGAGTGTTACTTACAAACTACACAACGTTTTTGGCCGAAATCTTTGGACTTACAAATAAACATAGTAACTAATCTCCCGGAACTAACGTTGTTTACAGGCAATCAAAAAGGTAATTTCATAAATAATTTCGAAATTATCGAAAACGCAGAGATAAAAAACGACGTAACCTCAAAATAATGCAGATGCATAATATTTTTATATAGCCATATACATTTTTTTGTTATTATCCCTAAAAAAGAGTCCTGGGACGTCCGTTATGATATTTTATAGTCTCACCGAATTCAGTTTTAAAAAAATTTCATTTTTATTGAAAAAAAGCCGGGGGAACTGTACCCGATTGACAACACGACAAAGTATCACATGCCCTTAAGTTATAATTAAAAATATTTTCATTTTCAATGAGAACTTTATAATTTAAACCACAAGAAATACCGAATGTCAACAAGAGAGTTGAATATTCAACCAAGAAAGCTTTTCAAATCAATAAAGAAAAAAATTACAACCAAAATGATAAAGTAATTATAACAATATCTGAATCTGTAAAATTTTGAATTAGGAAAGATAAATACTTAACAAAAAATTGAATACTTGAATTTTAATTCAGAGGAATAAGTTTTTATAATAATAAAGAAAGTTAAAAACGAAATAGTTTAATTTTCAACTAAACAGATGAATTCAAGTTTTTGAAGCAGAGTTATAGAAACAGAGTTTCGGTTAGACTGGTTACTTAGATAGAATATTATAATAAAATAACATATAATAACATCTATGAAAAATAATTTCGATCGAAATTAAGTAAATACAAGTTCTAAAACTTCCAATGTTGGTGCTGCGGATGCGCAATTGGTAGCGCCTCTCACATCTAATGAAGAGGTTTTTGGTTCAAACCCAGCCCGCAGTGAATTTTTTAGAACTTACATTTCTCGCGCTTTCAATTAATTTCGCGTAATAAAAATTGATTATGATATAGTAGTTCTTCTACTTATCAACTGTACAATACAGAGACCTCTGTCGTACAAACATCAAATAACCACAGATATTAGGTCTCTAAAATAATATTCTGAACAGATGAATTTTCCACCAAAAGGTTTATAAGTCTATAAAAAAATGTGGAAAAAATGGAATAGTTAAATATTTGTGACGTGATCCGAAAAAAGGGACCTACTAGGCAGAAGGAAAATTTTACAGGCGAGTGATTGAAGAAATCTCGAGCTCGAGGCAGCGGAACGGAGGAAAAGTCTCAGCGGAGGATTCTGACCCCCACTCCTTACAGTTCGACTGTGTTTCCCAACTCTCTTCTCCTCCTAACGTTCACGCTTCGGCACTGGAGTTCAAGTTATTCTGTCGAATGTCCTGCGCTGCAGGGCATTGAGAATACTTGAATACAACTTTATCAAAAACTCTCATCGTAATACTCGCGCTACGTGCTCGATTTTCGACGGAAATTTTTAAATGTATATTTATTTTCTGAATTACCTAACAATAAAAAGCGACAATCTTTTGTTTAGACATTCTTCGCGTCGTTTGGCTTAAAACGTAAATTTTCGATTTTTTTCATAAAATTTTTGATAAATAAAATAAAAATAACAAGGCTTATCAAAAAATTGTATAAATAAATTTTGTAGGGAATTTTAAAAGCTGCAGCTCCTTTCTTGGACGTTCGCGTTTCCACCTCTCCATCCCAAATATATATTCGTGGTTATCAAATCCCCTTTTAATGTAAAGTAGTTCGAGATAAAAAAACACTAATGTTCCTAGTTTTATAAATACTGAATCTCGAGATTGCTTTACTGTTGTAAAAGATCTTATCGGTAAGGGTAGTTCGCGAAAATGCCAACCCTCTAAGGGACAATTTCTTTCCTCCTATTTTTTGATGGATAAGTCAAATAGAACACAGAAAAAACTGAAGTTTCCATTGAAACCCATTTTTGGTTACAAAGGAGCTGCAACAAAAATGAACCCTACTTGCTGAAAAGGAACCCAAAATGATAAATGAGCTCTAAATGATACCACACTTGGGGTTCAAAAGGATCTCAAATGTAATTGAGCCTATTCCTAAAGAACCTATTTTTCGCTTTGCCCACTTGGACATTATTTTTAATTAATAACACAATATTTACTTTAAGCACACATGTCATCGAACTCTAATCGACATAGCTGAATGAACATAATTAACTTATAATATTTATTACTGCAATTGAAATAGATATAATGAATTGATAAATATCATTTGCAGGTTATGTAGAAAATTTGTAAATATAAAGGCTTATTCATATCAGTGCTCCCAATCTTGGGAACTCTTTGAACTGCGCTTGCGTCGCACCGGTGACATGATTGGTTACTGTTGGCGGGCTGAATTTGAATAGTGTCGATATTCAAATGTGATATTTATAATAAATAATGATTAGGAAATGCATTGACAGTAATTTCTTAATCAGAAAATAAGATTTTGAAGTGATAGATAAAAATTTAATTTGATTTTAATTAAAAAGACGTTGTGAATTCCGAGTTTAGAGAAAGAAAGCATTTTTTTAGCTCAATGATTAATCTTGTCTTTGTCGAGTTTCTAATTTTTTTTTTATTCGCAACTATTTGATCTAAAATAAAATCAATAAAGTTATTAAAAATAAATTGAAAACTTTTATTCTGAAGTAAAAATTAAAAACGTTTTTTTCAATAAAATCACAATATTTTTTCATCTGTCACTCAAAAATTCTATTTTAGGATTAATAAATTACTTTTGAAGCATTTCACAACCATTATTTATTATAAATATAACATTTGAATATTTATATAATTTTAAATGCGCGCGCTAAAAGCAACAAAACATGTTGCTGACGCGACGCATGCGCAGTTCTAAAAGTTCTCAAAATTGGGAGCATTGATTCATATGTCAAAAAACATTCGTCTTAAGTCAATGGTCAATGGACTTATTATGTATGTTCACATTTATAAATAAGTCATTATTAATAATATTCAATTATTAAAAAGGTAATCTTGCATTAACCCTTTTGAATTTATTTTTTTTATTTCAAGAAAATACCCTAAGTGTATTTTCAACTTTATAAAGTAAGTATAACGAACCACATGCATTTTGATGTGTTTGCTTTACCGACATATTCTGTAAATTGCTAACTTACCAACCCGACTTTGCAAGCGGTTGGTTTGTGAATGTGCCTTGATGCTGTTGATGCTGTTCTTTTCAAGTGCGCTCTAAACGAACCCATTTAGGTCTCTACAGGTATCTATTGGAGCTCAAGTTCCAAAGGACACCAACTTTCATTTGAGCCGCAATATGAGTGAACCCCTAGTTTTTTCTGTGAAGCAAGCTGTTTATTATGAATTTAAAGAAATTTAACCACTTTATAGGTCCACTGCATTTGAAATTAGAGAGTCATAAAACAGTTTCACGCCTCTTAACGCGAAACTGTTACATGACCTCCATGGATGTAAAGGATGCTTATTCCTTAGTTCCCGTAGGAAAAGAATACAGGAAGTATTTACGGTTTCAATTTAACATGAAGCTGTACGAGTTTAATTTTTTACCCTTTAATTTCTGCACTGCCCCATATGGTTTTGCTAAACTAATGAAGTACGTAATTCAATTCTTAATAAGTCAAGGTTTTCTATGCGTAATTTGTTTAGATGACATCCTGCTAATAGGAAATTCCGAGCAATTCTGTCAATTAAATGTAGCTCAAACGAGAAAACATCGGAGTCTTTGGGTTTTATCTTGAATCTGCTCAGTGTAATGGGATGTTGGTATCAGCATGCCAGGTAGTTAAGTATGGGTGGCTTTCTACCACAATAATGGAACGTCAAGAATATCTCGCGTCTTTGAAAACAAAAAGTAATTTTGAAGATATAATGGAAACATTAACTGATCTGAAGAAAGAACTAGAGTGGTGGTCGGAGAGTATCCTTTCAGTAAATAATCCTATTAGAGTTTTAATTGTTCAATTAGATATATTCTCAGATGCCTCACTATCGCGATGGGGCGCGATTTGCTAATGGCTAAAAGACTAATGGATAGTGGAATACTGAAGACCAGAAGAGTTCATTAACTTATTAGAATGAGGAGCAGCCTTTAATGGCCCAAGGAAGCAGCAAATCGTCGCTCTTGACTGATCCATCTTCGCATAGACAACACTACTGCAATTTCTTACATTAATCGCATGGCAATTAATAAAAATGGTCAGAAGTTTATTTTCTGGTACAAAGATCAGCTGATGCGTTCATTGTATCGTGGTTAACTTTGATCTTTTATGCCTTTCCCCTTTTTTCCTTGCTTTTGAAAGTTTAAAGAAAATCATTGAGGATTGGGCTGAGGAAGTTTTAGTTGTTCCTTTCTGGCCTACCCAGGCTTGATATCCCCAGATAGACGTATTGAATTGTCCTTTCGGCAGTTTGTCGGGCAAGGATTTCGAAGAAGACGAGTTCCAGATGCCGCAATACCTCTGATGATAGACTCTGTATTTAAAATAACTATAAAGCCATATGAGAAGCCACTCAGGCTATGGTGGGATCATAGCAAAGAACCAAATATTTCACTTTTTGAGGTAAGTGCGTCGAAAGTCCTAGATTTTTTATCTAATGCTTACGAACATATAGGAACGTATGACACACTCAAATCTTACAGATCTGCTTCGTCTCTAGTGTTAACAACGGCGATTGAGGGTGACCCTCTCGTACAGAGATTTTTTAAAGGTGTCTCTGGCGTGAAACCAAAAAAGCCTTGCTACGAATGTACTTGGGACCCTCATACAGTCCTTGAATATCTCAAGACACTGTACCTGAACGAAAATATCTCCATTCAATTGCTTACTTTAAAGTTATTAATGTTATTAGCTCTAGTTACCTTCCAAAGAGTTCAAACGCTGTCAAAAATATCGTTAAGCAATATAATTTGTTCAAGCGATTTGATTCAAATTAAGATACCTCAACGTATTAAGACTTCTGAAGTTAATAAAGCCCAAACGTGCCTTGTTATTCCGTTTTTTAAGGATCACCATGTAGCAGCTTTAAAAAACAGATTTTTGTTGTTGCTTAAATAGAAGCTTGACATCTTAAAACATGCTGTAAAAGCTTTAGAGTACTAGGTGCTTTTTTTATCCCCTAAAAGGCGCTTCGCGCTAGCCGACCGATGCTGCCTGCCGGCCGGCCGAAGAGTGGCGGGGCCGAGGCAACACCTTATCTGCTCCGAAATCTTTCCAGTTGATGAATACTGCTGGAATGGCCGATAAAAAAAACGTAAAAATGAGAAATAATCATCTTTTTTCAACATGTACGTAAATTTTTAAAAACGCGATTTTCTCGGTTTCACATTTTACAGAATTGCCGGCAAAATAACTCAAAAAGTATTTGACCGATTGAGTTCTCCTTGCATATACATATGGTTGGAATGATTGAATTTTTTTAACCACTCGAAACTGAAAAAATTATTTTAAAACAATTATTGCTTAAACAATGTCATGCAACTTTTGGGGTAAAAAAAAATTTTGTTGCAACGGCCGCCATTTTGTCAAAAATGATTATTTTTAAAACTCTTTTTTGTTTCACAGAGGCACTATGAATATAAACTTCAAGAAACTTTTTTGTTTTTTGTCTCAGACGAATTTGTGAGAAACTAGAGGGCTGGCAATTTCGCATCTTCCGGTTAAACATGTTGGACATCCGCCCATATAATTGAATATGTTATGAATCTTTATGACTGACAAAAATTTATTTTGTAGATCAAAAGTGCTTTAATAAACCACAAAATTGTCATAGGACAAGACACGCGTCTACGTAAGCTGCTAATCGTCAAGGCTTAATATAGATATCATATGCCAGACTGCAAGCTGGTTGAATAAATCGTCAGCGTTTGCAATCTCAGTGGGCACAAAGTTTGGCGACGTCTTTACGACATCGTTATGACATTTTTACGACAACTTTACGACATCCTGTGTCCAGGTCGTTAAGGTGTCTACGATATCGTAAATAAGTCGTATAATCTGAAGATGTCTTTACGATATCGCAAAGACAGCGCAACGACATGGACATAGGATGCTGTAAAGTTGTCGTAAAGATGTCGCACTGATGTCGTAAAGACGTCTCAAAATTTTGTGCCCACTGGGATATTCAAAAGAGTTCTTTTGAAAGAAATCGCAATGTTGTGCTTTAAGGGTGTTGGTTAAATACGACTTTGAATTATTTTTTTATAGATACGGCACTGACTCAATATATATTTTCTTCGAAGGGTTTGCGAACGAAAGAAAGAAAACCTTTCGAATATCCGGGGTTTTGCGCGATCCTCGGATGAATAAAATGTTGAAAAATCAAGAAATTTGTTGAGGAAATGATTATTTTCACGACAAATATGAATTCGTTGAAAGATAGAAATTAGCAAGTAGCTGATCACAAATACAGTTACAGGGCATGTCAATTTTGTCTGCTTTTTTCTCCATTTCGCAACGTATTTCGCAAAATTTAAAGTCACCATCTTCAAGACGTTGCCGTTTGAATACCTGGTATATCTCGAGAATTCTTCTATTATGTCCGAATTATAAGTAAAAAAATAAATTTGCAAACGATTCGAATCGTTCAAATGCTGTCCTTTGCTACCTGTTGATTTGCATCTCTCGCAAAATTCATATTTGTCGTGAAAATAATCATTTCCTCAACAAATTTTTTGATTTTTCAACATTTTATTGATTCGAGGACCTCGAAAAACGTCGGATATTCGAGAAGTTTTCTTTCTCTCGTTCGCAAATCCTTCAGAAAAAATATATATTGAGTAAGTACCATGACCAAAAAAAAATCAAATTTGGTTTCAACCACCACTCTTAAACATCTACGTTATCATCTAGGAGAACGAGACGACGAAATATAATTAACCGATAAAACGAACTTACCATAAGTGAAGTTCAATCGGGATTATATGAGTCGTCTCGTTCGAATAGATCATTCCTTCCCGCCCCGTATTTTATTATATTAGGTATTCTAACATTACGTCACACTTGGTAGTTTTCAATATGGCGAAGGCTGTACATCGGCTAGTGTGTCGCTCTCCGTGTTTTGCTCAATTTGGTTCATACAATTGGCTCTGATTGAATGTAGTTGTCGTTATTGTGTCAGAATAGTGCCTCTTATTTGGTTAAGTAAACTTTTTCGGTTGATAACTTATGGTTAATTGCACTAATTTTAATTTTCTGAAAATAGACACGTTTTAGTTTGATGTAGTGTATCTTTAACCTGTTTCAGTGAATCAAAGTATCAATGTGTTTCTGAATTTCTATATGAATCTTACCATACATAAAGTGAGTCACCGATGTCACGATACCTTTCCTGACAATATTTACTTTACTTCAAATTTGGATAGTTTTAAATTATTAATATGCCGGACAGATTATGTAAGCAGTGTAATTTGAAAATTATGGAGGATGCTTCCTCATGTCCTTGGGGAGTTTTTTATCACCCTGGTTATGCAAAGATAGCTCCTACTACTAGTACTGGGAATAGAAAATGCTGTGGATATAAGCCAAAAAGGTGCCCCTCTCCCAGTCCAGCCCCTGCTATTACACCTGAGGATCTAGTTAAGATCCTACAGGGGCATTACCTAAAGTCGAAAAATACTCTGAGGAATTTATATCATCTCAAATTAAAATTGTTTCTTCGAAAATTGATGATTAATCTGGAAAATTAAACGATGCCTTGGAAAAAATCGACTCTCTGGAAGCGAAGGTACATGAGATTCAAGATGATGGCACCCTGTATCACTCTCTGGACCAGGACTTGGAGAACTCTATTGTTCCTAGTTGTTTAGCTCAGATGTCTGAAAGAATGGTACGGGAGTTTAATATTGTTATGTATGGATGCATTGAAGATGACAGTTCCGGTAATGTCACCCCTTCTGAGTTATTAAAATCTGACACTATTAAGGTGAATGACTATCTCTCGTTATTCTTAAATTCACATGGCTCTAATTCAATTATGAAGATAAACAAGAATTGGAAAATATCAACAGAACTCTCATCCGCCTCGACCAATCCTTATCTCGTTTCACGAGCACATGGATGTGATAACGATTCTTCAGGAATACTGGAAGAGTGCGAGGTCTCGTCCTCAAAAATTTACTCCGAGAACAAAATAGTATTAGCTCAGGACCGCACTCCTCTGCAAAGGGAGCGATACGAAGAGGTGCAAAGAACTATTCAGGAACGCTGCAGCAGAGGAGAATCAGACATCAGCATCAAGGAAATTCACGGGGAATTCAAAATTATAACGAAGAAGAAAATAATTCCCCACGCCTCTCAGAATGTAAAATTAGATCATAAATCTTGTAAGGTAAACAATACGTTTAATTATTCACATATCATAGATCTTGATTTGTTAAACGATCTATCCATCTGTTATCAAAATGTTCGCGGACTCAATACTAAATTGAATGATTTGAGTATCTCTCCAGAATTATCTGATTATGATTTTATTATTTTTACCGAAACTTGGTTAAAAAGCAACGAAAATAGCTCTCAAGTTTTTGATCTGGATCTGTTTAATGTTTATCGCGATGTCAGGTTAGACAGAAGGGGGAGGAGGCGGGGTGCTTATCACCGTGAAAGCTACTTTTACCTCTGGATATATATTAATGTTTCCTCTCTTATTAAAACGGTACCTAAAATAAATACGACTGCCGTTAAGATAATTTCTTATGTAAATGCATTTATTCTCATCGCTATTTATATTCCCCCAAATATTTCTTCCAAGGAATTGGAGGAATTTCTCGAGAATCTCAGAACTTTATCTAGAATATGGGATAATAAAATATTGATAATTGGCGATTTTAATAAATTAACATTAATCTACTTTATTAACGATGGGATGACTAATACTAAATCACTCATATTACAAACCTTTATGGATATTTATCAATTAAAACAGTAAAATGACATTAATAATATAAATGAGCGATATCTGGATCTAGTCATCTCATCATTTCCATGTGAGGTTACAGCTAATGTTTTACCTATTTTGTCTGCAAATGAACACCACCCTCCTTTTACTATTAAATCTGAAGCTTCGCTGCCTTCTTCGTCAGCTAAAATCAGATTTAGTATCAACCCGTCAACAAAAAGATATAAATTTAAAACTTGTAATTATGGGAAACTTATTGTTAGACTACGATCTACTGATTGGTCATTCTTATTTGTCTTTGATAAAGTGAATACGGTCGTTGATGAACTCTATGAAAAATTATAAGACATTTTAGACGTGTAGTAGGAGTAAATTCGATGAACCCTAGTATAATACCTTACCCTAAATGGTACAGGAAGAAAATTATCAGTACTATTGCTTGTAAGAACAAAGTCAGAGTTCAGTTAAAGTCAACAGGCAGCATAAAGTTATTAGGTGATTTTCTTAGCAATTCATGTGAACAAGCATCACTCATGTTAAAGTCAATGCCAAACAAATTTATTTCGAGACCTGATGGAATTTCGAGTCTCCTGCTGAAAGAAAGTGCCAAAGCACTTACGGACCCACTAACTTATATCTATAATATGTCTCTTTCATCCGGAATATTTCCGGATACCTGGAAATTATCTAAAGTGTGTCCTGTATTCAAAAAGGGAGATAAATCTCTTGTAGATAATTATCGATCAATTGCACTGTTAAGTATAATTTTTCAAAGGTCTTCAAAAAGATAATAAGTGAATTAATCTGGTCTTATGTGACTCCTGTCTTATCAACAACTCATCATGGGTTGGTTCTACAAAGATCCACAATTTCTAATCTAGCTACGTTTCTTCAGACCATCGAAACTGTTTTAGTCGACCATAGGCAGGTAGACCCAGTTTATATGGATATATCCAAGGCCGTTGACTGTGTCGACCATGGACAAATTTTAAGTAATCTCCAAGGACTAGGCGCACCGGATAAACTATTGAAACTATTGCATTTCTACTTATTTAATCGTCCAATGGTAGTTTAGTACAACCGTTACACTTCCTTCTCTTTCACACCAACCTCTGGAGTTCCCGAAGGATCTGACCTTGTCCCTTTACTTTTTATTACAGTAAGGAATGATGCTGATGATGTGATCAAACACTTTTGCTTATTTTACGCGGATAACGCTAAATTATACAAACAATAAGCATATTGTTATTATATAACAATAAGATAGATATTAATCCTCCAAAATGTAATATTGTGTCTGTCTTAAGAAACACTGATTTAATTAAGTTCGAGTTTAAAATAAATAATCTGGTCATAAATAGAATGAAAATAGTGCGTGATCTTGGGATATATTTTAGCGCAACATTAAAAGTAAACATTCAGGTAGACAATACGGTCCGTGAAGCAAATCGATTATTAGGGTTTTATTTAGAATTTTTCACAACTTCAAACAAGAATTAGAATTAGAGTATAGATCTGTTGTCTGGAATGCGAATGTAAAATATCTGTCAGAATCTATTGAGAAGTGATAGAAAAGTTTCTTTAAGTTTCTTAATCTTAAGTCTAAGGGTGAATTTATACTCCCTGGATTTGACACCGAAACGAAATCGACATAGGATGTCGTAAAGTTGTCGTAAAGATGTAACGATGTCGTAAAGACGTCGCCAAATTTTGTGCCCACTGGGAGAGGATACATTGATAGTCCCTAGCTCCTCTCTCAGGTACCATTCACGGTACCTCAATTTTTTCCTAGATCTCGGGCCTTTTATACCTATACATCTGTTCACTCTGGCCATTCAGCAATACTATATTTCTGCGAAAATGATAATGCTTTGTACACAAGTCGCGATTCTACCTTTGACTCCATTCATCAGTCATTAAATTCCTTTATCTCTGAAGTGCTTAATTACGTTGAACAGTCCTTCATCTAATGTATTTCACATTTATAATAGTAACACGCGTCGATGTAGCCTATTAGATATTATATATACGTACATATTGTTTTTACTATTTATATCAAAATATTTGTTAACATGTAATCCTGTAATTGGTCACCGGACTGTTGAATTTATTTCAAATAAAATGAAATGAAAAACGAAATGAAACGTCGAAATCTATAAGGCATCATCACTTGGTGGACCACAACACATTTATTACAGAGGATTGAAATTATTTTTTTTAGACGAAAGTAAGTGAAAAATCGTGATATCGTTTTGATTTGCAGATAGAAAAGCCATTTTTTAAATAACCCAGTGAGAACAAAATTTGGCGTCGTCTTTACGACATTGTTACAACATATTTACGACATCCTATGTCTATGTCGTTTTGCTGTCTTTGCGATATCGTAAAGACATCTTCAGATCATAAAACTTATTTACGATATCGTAAAGACACCTTAACGGCATGGATATAGGATGTCGTAAAGTTGGCGTAAAGATGTCGTAACGATTTCGTAAAGACGTCGCCAAACTTTGTGCCCACTGGGTATTGTTTGTAATTTGGGTAGTGTACAATTTTGACAATGAATTGAGAATAAATATAAGGTGCCGTAATTGAGGTTAGGCTGCTTCATTGTGATAGTTGGTGATGAAAAATTTGGAATTTCGCAGAATTTTATTTTAGTGTGTTTTTTAAATCTAAGGCTGTGATCCTTCTTCGAAATCCCGTGTTACGTCATGAAGACCGTAAAATACTCCCTTCTTAATTAGATTCCTCGTTTTAGTTGAGATTGAAGATCTCGCACAGGGAAGAGGAAAGAGTAGCCAATAATAATATGTGAAAGTAATTTATTGTAAATAATTGAAAAATAGAATGTGTACAAAGCACGAAGATGACGGAAGACGAGTTTAGTCCTTGGTCAGCAAATTAGACTGGATGTTCCAAAAGTGGGTTGATTCTTGGTTCTTGTTAATTTTGGGTGTAGGAGTAATCCAAAGGGAGAAATTCCAGAGTCGGGTGTCCCAGTGCACAACACTGTCACAAGGATACAGACACCAATACACGACGAATTCCGGTTTGAGATACTGGACTAGACGGCTTGAGTCCGAGAAAATCGTAGAAATAGAGAAGAACTAATAACTGGCCCATGCTGGTACTTTCGGTTTTTATAGGGCCTAATGCACGTTTCTGCATGCTGGGACGTCGCTGTATACGCATACGTCACGAATATATATAGGTATACTATACGGCTTACAATGTGTTCAGTATATCTATACTTGCGTTCTCCAGTCTCCAACGTGCTGAGTATATCCATTTTCTATATGCTACTACTTACAATGTTCTGACTATATCTATTCTCGTCAGCTTACAACTTGTTGATACAATATTTGCTCTATAATTATTAAGACTTTATTATTATAATCATGCAAATATATAAATATATAAATAAATATATTAAAATATATATACATCACGGGAAGTGACACCTGTAAGATTTCTTAAAAATCCTTAAACTTATCCAATTTTTTTAAAATCCATTCAACTTCCTCCCAAGCGCTTAAAATCTTCCAAAGTTTTTCTAAATTGACTACAATTCCTCTAAGGCCATGTGATGAGTATAACAACTGATCATGTCAGTCTTAAGATCAATATTTTTTCACCCACATTGAAAAATAAAAGTTTAAATAACGCGAAAATTTTGCACGAGCATTTTTGCCGACCAACTGTGCATGAAAATATAAACATGTAGGCGCTTCCATGTTTGTCGCGGGACATCAATAGGTGGTGGACCTCCCCCCTTATTGCATCACCCCCGCAATGGCATGCCTAATCCCTTGTTTCCTATGTCCATGCTTGCAGGGTTTGACGACAGCACGGTCGGTATTTCTCCAAAATAGTAAATAAAAAAAAAACTTTTTTCAATATTCTAATTATTTAGAACCAGAGACGCATTCTTGCATGCCTTCTATCAATCGTGCCAAATTTTTAACACGATATCTCATTCCGTGTGGACGTAAGTTGGGAAAGAAAACTTAAACTGGTGTTTTTTTCAAAAAAAATTTGTTCTCAAAATTTCCTCCGGAACAAAGCTGAGACATGGACCTTATTACCTCCTCTTTCATTTCCCAAACTTTCAGAGCGATACCTCATTTCGTTTAGACGTAAGTTGGGAAAGGAAAATTGAAGACCAGGTTTGGTCACGTGACCCTCTCGTCACATGGCCTTAAATCGCCTGAAATACCTTAAAATCTTTTAATTTTTTCAAATTCATTAAAATCCTTTTCACTAGATTTTCAATAACTTGCTTGACATTCTTTAAAATCACTTAAACTATCTTAAACGCTTATAAAATCTCTTGTGAATCCTTAAACCAGTTGAAATTATTATTAAATTCTTTAAAAACAAACTTTAAAGTCCCGAAAAGTCTCTAGTAATTTCCTGAAATCACTTTAATTCTTAGAAATCCTGTAAGCTTTCTTGAAAATCCTTAAATTCCTGCGCATTTTTTTAAAATCCCTTTCACTTCTTTAAAATCATTTCAAATCTTTCGAGTGACTAAAATGTATTAAAATCCTTAAATTTTGTTCAATTCCTTCACAAATTTCAGTTTTTTTATCGCTTGAAATCTCTTCAAATTGATTGAAATCTTTTTGGATAATTATTCTGATTTCTTTTCAAATTCCTTCAAATTTTTGAAATCTTTCAAAATCTCTTGAGATTTTCTAAAATAACTTAAGTCATAAGTCACTGGCAATTGAGGTTATATAGCCTCAATTACGGCACATTATTATTTTTTGTAATGGATTGCCTAATTTCACACTTTCCGAATTGCCAGCAATGATGAAAAATGTGCTTTTCTATCTTAAAAGCAAAGTTATATCACGACTTTTGACTTATTTTCGCCTAGATAACTTAATTTTAGTCAAATTCCTATGTAAGCAATACCTTGCATTCCACCAAGTGGTAAAGCCTTATAGATTTTGACCTTACCGATCGAGAGTGACGTAATATTAGAGTACTCAATAGAATAAGCCCTAAACATTGCGAGTTGATGCCTTAAAATAAATGAGATAGGAAGTAGGTGGCGCCACCTCAGTGGGTAAGCGCGCCAAAAGTACTCTCTTTTGAAATTCAGCTTTCAAAACTGATCAGAATGAACAGATGGATGTGACTACATTATGATCTATTTAAACGAGACGATTCATATAATCCCGATTAAACTTTGCTTCAGTTAAATTCATTTAATCAGTTAATTTCGCTGCAAATTTGTTTAATTTTTTGTTGGAAATTAATTGATTTAACTAAAAATTTAAATATTTCACTTTTAGTTAAAAAATTATGTTTTTTAGTTAAGAATCAAACTATTTTGTTGAAAATTAAATTATTTATTAAATATTCTTTGTTTTTTATTGAAAATTAATTAAATTATTTAAATTAAACTTTTTACATTCTCATCATTTATGATTGAGAAAGTATTAGAATTGGCCGAAATTTGACACCACAGTTTTTAAACGGATCTCTACGTTTTGAGACCCCCTAAATCCGAAAATCAAGTCTATCTGTCCGTCCGGCCGTCCGTCCGTAAACACGATAAATTTCGTAATAATTTTTTTTAGATAAAAAATGGTAAGTACGGCAATTTGTAGTTCTCAGAAAGCCAAACAATTTATCCTAATGACTTGTTCGATAAAATGAAAATTATCAGAGTTATAGCATTTATAATATTTAATAAAGCAATCAGAGATTAAAATTTTAAGTTAAGTAAAGAACGTTAATAAAAAAAAGGCAGAAAAAGAAAAACTTTGCTTTTTAAAGTCCTAAAAGATGATTATAACAACTTTTTGCATTTTCTTGAAAAATTGAAAATTCAGATTTAGACTGCACAAAAAATAATGAAAAATAAAAAATTCTATTTTGTAGTCAAACTATGCAAGATGCGATCAAAGAAGAATGGATAAAAAATGTTTACCCGCAAGAAAGCTGAAAGTTTGATATGAATGAATTCTTGATAGGACGCCTAGTTTTGATTTTAATTGTAAAAATGACATTAAAATTGAAAATGACAAATTTGCGGAAAACCAACAAAAATCACGAAACCAAATTGACGAAAACAACTCTTTTAGCTGAAAATTCAACTATTTAAATGAAAATTCATCTATTTTGTTGAAAATTTGTATTTTTTGATGAAAATTAATTAAATTATTAAATCTTTTATTAAATGATTTTTTAAAAAGTGAAATCAGGTTATTTGATTATAAATTGATCTTCTTTATTTGACAATTGGACTATTTAGATGAATGTCCATCTCTTTGGTGTTCTTCAAATTTCACTTATCAACCAAATTTTAATAATTTTTAACGGTAAAAATAATTATCATATTTTATATTTTTCCCCTTTCCGCTTACCATTTCTCCATATTCTCCTATTTTCTTTTTTCTTCCTGTTTGTAAGAAACTCCGGCTTTCCCTACTTTTCTGGTATAAAAAATTAATTTTTATGTCCTAAAGTTAAACCATTCCATTTTCGGTTAAAGATTGATCCTTTTTAGTTAAAAATGTAATATTTTGTTACAAATTTACCTTTTTTAGTTAAAAATTGAATTATTTTTTAAAAAATTTAGCTAATTGGTTATAAATTCATTTTGTATTATCGCAAATTAAATTTTGATTGAAAGTTGAACTACTTTGTTAAAAATTGAACTACTTCCCCTTCCCCCTCTTTTATTTTATTCTTCTTTTTTCAAGAAGCGGCCCCTTTTTCTCCATTTTCTCGTTCTGTTTGCGTAAATGTGAAATGTTTTCGGTTAAAAACTCATTTTTATGCTTGAAAATTCAACTATATTTCTGTAAATTCTCTCATTTTTTTGTTGGAAAATTGAGCTTTTTTCATGAAAAATGCAACGATTTTAATAAAAATTTGTTTCATTTTTAATTACATATTACTTACTTTAGTTAACAATTTAACTATTTCATTTTTAGTTAGAAATTTAACAATTTGGTGGAAAATTGAATTACTTGCTGAAAATTCGTTGTGATTTTTTGTTGAAAATTAATTAAATTATTCAAATTAAACTTTTAAATAAAAATTAAAAAAATTCATCTAATAGTTTACAATTTCATGGAATTTTGTTAAAAATCGGTCTTTTTCGTTGAAAATTCTTTAAATTATTCGAATTAAACTGTTTCTTTATCAAACATTTTTCTAAATGAAATTAAAACATTTGGATATAAATTGATTTTTTTGGTATTTGGTTGAAAAATCAACTTTTTGTTCAATATTTATTTTTTTCTGTTAAAAATTCAACTACTCCGTTAAAAGTATATTTTTTGGACTAAAAATTTTATCATTCCATTCTTAGTTGAAAATTAAACTACTTACTGAAAATTCGTTGTGATTGTTTGTTGAAAATTATTTAGCATATTCAAGTTAAACTTTTTTAAATCAAACATTAAAAAATTCCATCTAATCGAATAGATTTTACAGAATTTTGTTAAAAAATTTTGTTGTTGTTTAAAATTAATTAAATTATTAATTAATTTAATAAGTCAATTATTAATTAAATTAAATTATATAAATTAAATTACATTGAAAATGAATGTGTTTTTGATAAATATTGAACTGTTTTGTTGAAAATGTAAATGTTTGGTTAAATATACATCCTTTTGTCAAAGATTAGTATTAGTAGAAAATAAAATGCTATGTTAAGAAATGTAAAAAATCAGCTATTTAATCGAAAATTCGACTATTTTTTTGAAATTTTTTTTAATTGATTTTTTTTACTGAAAATTTAACTATTCCTTTTTCGGTTTGAAATTGATATTTATATTTAAAATTAATTTTTTTATTGGAACATTTAACTATTTGGCCAAATATTTATGTTTATTGTAAAAAAATTTAATGTTTGATTAAAAGTAAACTTTTTTAGGAAAATGAATCTATTTGGTAGAAACTTACCTTCTTTATTGATAAAATCATATTTTCGGGTTGAAAAATTAACTGTCTTGTAGATAATTTTAGTTATCTAGTGATGCATCGGGAAGTTATTTGAGAATATTCCGTCTACGCAGAGATTGCACTTGTTTTTATCAGGTGTTACTCAAATTTCACTTATCAGCCGAATATTACTAATCTTTGTCGGTCGCGCCAAAAACTTCCGTCCGTTAAGTGAGTGGGTGGGGGGCGTGAGGTCACTGGAAGTAAACATTAAGACCCTAGATAACGTTTACTTCAATAATAACTGAAAAGGTTTGAGAATCACTTTCATATTTCAGACTCTTTCCCCTTTCTCCTTTAAACTATTCCAATTTACACTATTCCCTTATTTTCCTCTTTTTCCTCCTTTCCCTGTTAACTTACTTCAATTTACACTATTCCCCTTTTCCCCTATTCCGCTCTTTTGCTTCATTCTCCATTTTCCACCTGTTTTCAAAAAACGTTCTTCTTTTTCATTTCCCTTTTCCCCTTTCACGGTAACCTATTTCAATCTACACTATTCCCCTATTCCCTTCCTTTGTTCTTTTTCTCTTTTTCCACCTGTTTTCAAGAAACTTCTCCTTTCCCCATTAAATCTATTCCAATTCACACTATCCCCCTATTCCCCTCTTTTCCTCGTTTTCCATCTATTTTAAAGAAACTTTCCCATTTCCCCTTTAAGCTCATCTAATATATACTAATATCCTATTTCGTTATTCTCCTCTTTTCCTCTTTCCCTCTTTTTTCATATGTTTTCAAGAAACTTCCCCTTTAACCTATTCTAATTTACACTATTCCTCTATTCCCGCTTTTCCTCCCTTTCCACCTGTTTTTAAGAAATTTCCTCTTTTTCCCTTTTTCTTTCTTTCCCCGTTAACCTATTTCAATTTACACTATTTACACCTGTTTTCAACAAGAGTTCCTTATTACTTTTTCCCCTCTCCCGTTCACCATGTATTATTTTACACTGTTTCCCTATACTTCTACTCCACTTTGCTCGTTTTCTCCCTTTCCAGTTTAAAAAACAGAAACTTCTCTTCCTTTCCTATTTCTCATTTTCATTCTCATCTATTTCAATTTACACGACTCCCCTATTCCCTTATTTTGATCTTCTCCTCTTTTTTCACCAGTTTATCAGAAACTTTCCCCTTTCCCCCTTTTTGCTTTAATCTATTCCAATTCACACTATTCCCTTCTTTTCCTATTTTCCACCTGTTTTCAAGAAATTTCCCCTATTTCCCCTTTAACTTATTTTAACTTACGCTATTTCCCTATTCCCCTGTTTTTCTCCTTTTGCACCTGTTTTCCAGAAAAGTGCTCTTTCTCCTCTCTTTTTCCTTCTTCCGTCGTTAACCTATTTCAATTTACACTATTCCCCTCTTTTGTACCTCTTCTCTTTTTCCTTTTTTCCCAACAAAACTCCCCTTTCCCCTCTAAGCTATTTCAATTTGCACTATTCTATTATTTTGTTCTTTTCCTCCTTTTCCAGCTGTTTTCAAGAAACTTCACCTTTCTCCCCTTTTTTCCTAGCTTTTTTTCTTAAATGCTAATTGAATTAATATGTATAATCCAATAAGAATATCCAGCTGTCTTTTATTGAATAATCTACTACTCTGTTTTTTGTATAAAATTCTACTATTTGGTTAAATATTAATTTAGTTTTTTGTTATGTTAAAAAGTCATCTTTTTTTGTTAAAAATTCTACTACTTCGCTGAAATAGTTTATTGAAATCCATTTTTGTTGTTGGAAATTAAACTATTTTATATAATTTCTTCTTCATTTTTTCTCAGAAATTAATTTCTTAATTAAAAATTAAAATATTCCATTCGCAGTTTAAAAATGATCTTTTTTAGTTAAAAATTCAACTAGTTCGTAACAAAACTTTATTAGTTTGTTGTGAAGCCAAATGCTTTGTTCAAAATACGTTTAATTTTTCGTGGGAGATTAATTTTTAAACAAAGAGTTTACCTGTTCAATTTTTGGTTAAAAATGCAACTATTTTGTTCGAAACTTTTCTTTCGGTTCAAGGTTCAATTACTGAATTGAACAAATTTGTAAAAATATATATTTTTGAATAAAAAAAAATTTTTTAACTAAAAACGTGAATAGTTGCTATTTTATTAAAAGTTTGGCTTTTGTGGCAGAAAGTTAATATTTCTGTTTAAAAATACAAACGTTTGTAAAAATTAAAACCTCTTTTGTTGAAGACTTAACTATTTTGTTGGAAATTTATGTCAATTCTTTTGGATTATATTTAATTCCATTAAATCCCATTGTATTCGATTAAATCACAATTAATAATTTCAGTTCCATTGCATTCGATTGATTTCCATTGAATTTCAATAAATTCTATTTAATTCCATTAAATTATAATCAATTATGTTTAATTTCAGTGAATACCACTTAGAAATATTAAATTTGACTAAATTCTACTGCATTCCCAATAAATTCTATTTAATATGAGTTTCCACTTAATTTAATTTAATTCCATTAAATTCTACATGATTCAATAGACTCATACTTAATTCAATTATATTGCAATTAATTTCATTTAATTCCAATTATTTCTATTGAATTCTACATAATTCCATTGAATTCTACTAAATTCAGTTAAATTTTATTTTAAACAACGAGGTAAAAATCTTGATGAACTTCAACTAGCATTTTTTATTTTCAATCGGAACATGTTTTCGAAAAAAAAAACAAGTTTTAAGCACGGCTAATCTTTTTTTTCTTTGTTTTATTCTGCTTGAAGTCCCAACAAATATATAAATTTACAAACTTTACGAAATTTTAAAGAAAAAATGCGGAACTATTTTCAAGATTGCTATTGATAATGCAACTGCTTGCTTGGCATTTTTTGTTATTAATTCAACTATTTTATTGAAAATTGAACTATTTGTATGAAAATATATCTTTTTTGTTGAAAAAATTATATTTTTGGTGAAATTTTAATTAATTTCTTAAAAATTCATCTTTTTTATCGAAAAATGAAAATACTTGATAAAAATTGATTTGAGAAAATTAAGAGTAAATTATTTTTCTTTAGAGTTAATTCAGCTTTTAATTGGAGATTTAATTGCAGGGGACATTGCAGGGGAAAGGGGGGGCAGAGATCAAAGAAAGTAAATTTGCGACCTTAGATAACTTTCAGTTCGATGATACCTTACAATTAATAAGTTTGAAAATCAATTTCATGTTTCAGACTCTTTCCTTTCCCCTTTCCCCTTTCACTTTCTAATTTCCCTTTCCCATTTCTCCTATTCCCCTATTCTCATCTTTTTCCACCTATTTTTAAGAAACTTCCCCTTTTCTCCCTTTTTCTCGCTTTCTTCGCTAAAATGTGAACTGAATTAATAAAATCCAATAAGAAAACCCGTCGAAATTTCAATTTTTTGGTTAAAAGTCCAGCAGTTTTGTTTAAAATTCATTTTTCGTCAAAGATTGGAAACATTTTTGTTAATAATTAATTAATTCAACGAAAAATTGAACTATTTCGCTTTTCGTTGAAAATTTATATTCTTCAGTTAAAATTACAAGTATTTAACTGAAAATCCGTTTTTTTATTGAAAAATTACCTTCTTTAGATGATAATTCAACTGACTGATTAATAATTGATCTTTTTTACTGGAAACAGTTTAGATTTTGTTGAAAATTCATTTTTTTTTAGAAAATTAATCTTATTGGTAAAAAAATCATCATTCTTTAAAATTTATTAATTTTCTTAAAAACTCATCTCTTTTGATAAAAAATTTAACTACCTTTGTGAAAATTATTTGGTTTGTTGATTGAGAAATATCTTTTTTATCTATAAATATTATTTTTTAATTTTTGGTAAACAACTTATTTTTTTCGTGAAAAATTCAACTCTTCGGTTGAAAATGTAACTATTCTGTTAATAATTCATATTTTCAGATGAAAAATTCAATTTTCGGGTTAAAAATTGATGCATTTAGTTGAAAATTCTTGTCTTTGGTGGAACATTAATTTTCATGATTAAAATATATGCTATTTGGTTGCCAATTCAACTATTTGGTTAAAAATTTACTTATTTTGTTCAATTTCTTTTTTTTTGAAAATTAATTTTTTTATTAAAAATTGAGTTATTTTAGTTTTTGCTAATAATGTATATTTTTAAGTATTAATTGTTTCGTAAAATTGGGAAGTCGTTTCAGAAAATTCCGTTTGCACAGAGATCGCACCTGTTTTTATCAGATCAATGGAAATAACTTTATGACCTTAGATAACGTTCAATAATAACTTACAATTATTTAGTTGAAAATCACTTTCATACTTCATACCTTTTCGCCTTTCTCTGGATTTTTTTGTGATGAAACCAAAAATTTAATTTGAATAATTTGATTAATTTAATTTAATAATTTCCCCCCTCCCTCCTTCCCTTTCCCATATTACTCTATTCCCTACTTTATTTCTTTTTCGTCCAGTTCTCAGAAAACTTCATTTAAATGCAAACTGAATTAATAGAACTCAAAAGGAAAACCCATCTATTTTGAGTTGACTTTTTTTTGGCTAGAAATGAATTAATTTAACTGCAAATTTAACTATGCCATTATTGTATTCTTTGATGTTATGTTTTTGACCACATAAAATGTGTTAACTCCTTTTATGTTTATTATTTTTTGTGTACTGGTCAAAACTAAACATTATTGAATATTGATTTTCAATGTTTAATTTGTGAAAAAATGTATCTCGAGCTACGCTGGGTTTTGAACTCAGGTCTTTCAGATTGCCGGCTTGATGCTCTTACCCATTAAGCTACGGAAAGACGAGATTAACTTCTTCATAACCCCTACAAGTTGAATATCGACATGATTCCTCATACTTATAAGGTTAATTTTACAAATATTCGAATGCTTTATATTTGTTAAGGTTATCGTTTTGACTAGACAAAATGTATTAAATACTTTGATGTTAATTGTTTTTTGTCTACTGGTCTAAAATCATTACAGGGGCTGATAAACAAAAAAATATAAAGGACGGATCGACTACGATCGGGACTGGCATTGTTAAAAATGCGACTGAAGTATTTGGTAATGAGGTTGTAGGAAGGATGTCTGGCGATACATAGTGGAATGATGAAATCTTACTTTGAAAATAGGATAAACGAACGTATATAAGTGGCAACTTGGAAGACGCTAATAAATAATAAAGATATAGAGGGAGAATCGAATATGGTCCAGGATGTCATTGTTAAGACTGCAACTAAAGTGTGTGGTACTGCACTTGTAGGAAGAATGCCAGTTGATGCATATTGAAACGATGAAATCCTAGTTGGAATGGAAGCTTCTAATGTGTTCCCTAAGGGTTTACATTTTCCTTGCATCTTCTTCTTTATTCCTTTACACCCCCCCCCACACACTTACTTGGTGGTGGAAGGGGGACCTACAATTTAAGGTGGGTTCCGAACCACCAAGAGCAACAGCTTCAAGTCCAGAGAGATTTCACCTTTTTCTCTAGAGGCACCGGTCTCACGACTCTCCGGAGATGAACAACTCCCTTGTTAGGCTAGTGTTCACCACCATGGTCCATCGTCCATCGTCCCACTGATGAAATCCTAGTTTGAAAATAGGATAAACGAACGTATAGATGAGGTAACTTGGAAAGAGCTCATAAACAATGATGATATAGAGGGTGAATCGACTGTGATCCAGTATGTCATTGTTAAGAGTGCGACTGCAGTGTGTGGTACTGCAGTTGTAGGAAGAATGTCGAGTGATGCATAGTGAAATGATGAAATCCTAAATTCAAAATAAGATAAACCAACGTATAGATGAGTCAACTTGTAAGGCACTACTAGAAAGCAAAAATATAGAGGGTGCATCGACTATCATCCGGGGTGTCATTGTTAAAATTGCGACTGAAGTGTGTGGTACTAAGGTCGTAGGAAGAATGTCTGGTGAAGCATAGTAGAATGATGAAATCCTGTTTTGAAAATAGGATAAACGAACGTATGGATGTAGCAACTTGGAAGGAGCTAATAAACAATGAAGATATAGAGGAGACATCGAATGTGATCCAGGATGTCATTGTTAAAAGAGCGACTGAAATAGGATAAACATACGTATAGGAGTAGCAACTTGGAAGGAGCTAATAAACAATGAAGATATAGAAGGGACATCGAATATGATCCAGTATCTCATTGTTAAGAGTGCGACTGCAGTGTGTGGTACTGCAGTTGTAAGAAGAATGTCGAGTAATGCATAGTGAAATGATGAAATCCTATTTTCAAAATAAGATAAACGAACGTATAGATGAGTCAACTTGTAAGGCGCTAATAGAACACAAAAATATAGAGGGTGCATCGACTATCATTCGGGGTGTCATTGTTAAAATTGCGACTGAAGTGTGTCGTACTAAGGTCGTAGGAAGAATGTCTGGTGAAGCATAGTGGAATGATGAAATCCTATTTTGAAAATAGGATAAACGAACGTATGGATGTAATAACTTGGAAGGAGCTAATAAACAATGAAGATATAGAGGAGACATCGAATGTGATCCAGGATGTCATTGTTAAAAGAGCGACTGAAATAGGATAAACGAACTTATAGGAGTAGCAACTTGGAAGGAGCTAATAAACAATGAAGATATAGAAGGGACATCGAATATGATCCAGTATGTCATTGTTAAGAGTGCGACTGCAGTGTGTGGTACTGCAGTTGTATGAAGAATGTCGAGTGATGCATAGTGAAATGATGAAATCCTATTTTCAAAATAAGATGAACGAATGTATAGATGAGTCAACTTGTAAGACGCTAATAAAAAACAAAAATATAGAGGGTGCATCGACTATGATCCGAGCTGTCATTGTTAAAATTTCGATTAAAGTGTGTGGTACTAATGTTGTAGGAAGAATCTCTGGTGAAGCGTAGTAGAATGATGAAATCCTATTTTAAAAATAGGATAAACGAACGTATAGAAGTAGCAACTTGGAAGGAGCTAATAGACAATGAAGATATAGATATAGATATGTAGATATAGATATATGATCCAGGATGTCATTGTTGAGAGTGCGACTGAAGTATGTGGTACTGCAGTTTTTGAGAAGAATGTCTGGTGATGCATGTTGGAATGATGAAATTCTATTTTATAAATAGGATAAACGAACGTGTAAATGAGGAAACTTGGAAGGCACCACTAAACCATGAAGATTTAGAGAGTGCTTCGACTATGATTGATCATATCATTGTTAAGAGTGCGACTGAATTGTGTGGTACTGCAGTCGTGGAAAGAATGTCTGGTGATGCATAGTGAATGATGAAATACTATTTTTAAAATAGGATAAACGATCGCATAGATGAGGCAACTTGGAAGGCGCTAATAAAAAAATAAATATATAGAGGTCGCATTGAATATGTTGCGGGGTGTCATTGTTAAAAAGGCAACTTGGAAGACGCTAATAAACAATGAAGATATAAAGGGCGCATTGGCCATGATCCGGGTTGTCATTGTTAAGAGTGCGACTAAAGTCTGTGGTACTGCGGCTATAGGTAGAATATCTGTTAATTCGTGGTGGAATGATGAAATCCTAGCAGCTGTTGAAGAAAAGAAAAAAGCCCACGAAACAAAGTCGAATATTACAAGCCTTAGCGATAAGGAGAAAAATATACTTCAAAAAATACATTTTATTTTATCAAAAATTAAACTTCTTGGTCAAAAAGTTACGTAATTTATTAATGGTTCTTATTCTTTGTTCAAAAATCATTCTTTTGGTTAAAAAATCATCTATTTGGTTGAAAATCAAACCATTTAGTTAAAAATTGATTATTTGTATGAAAATATAAATGATTGATTTGCTAAAAGTTCATATAATTTTTTAGAAAATCTTTTTCGTCTAAAAATATAACTATTTTCTTGAAAATGCACTATTTTTCGGCTTGAAGTCTTAGGAATTTAAAGTGTTTCATATTGAATTCAAAATCGTATTTACATTAATTTTATTTAAAAGAATTTATTTCCTCTTATTATACATTGTTGTATTTTAGATAATGTTAGCCTGAGTAACTTTGAGGGAGGGGGGGGGGGGATATAGCACAAAATTGATGACGTACTTTATGGACGGCCCCTTAGTTTGGATTTCGTATGGGTAGCTTAATTTTCACACTTAGATGAATAATTAACATTTGTGCACTAATTGTCCAGGTGTATTAAAAATTGAACCAGAGATTGATTGTTTCCTGAAAAGAATTAGATTTTTGTATGGCAAATTTCTAAACAAGCATAATAATTTCCTGTCAAAGAACATGAATTTTTTTTCAAGGGATGTGAAGTTTTAATCAAATATTTGAATTTTTGACTGAAAAAGATAAATTTTCAACTAAAAAAGATACGTATTTAATGAAAAATTATGAATTTTCAACCAAAAATTGAAGTCAAATTCCGGTTTTCAAAGCATTAATTTTCACTAAAATATCTAATGAATTTTAAACAAAATAGTTTGATTTTCGACCAATTATAAAATCAATTTTCAACAAAATATTTCAACCTTGAATTAAAAGAAGGAAATTTGTAACCAAAAATAAAATATACAAATTTTTAGTTAATAAGGTAATTCTGAATAAGAAATTTAATGGATTAATAAAAAGTTGCATTTTTCCTTGAAAAAATTAATAATGAAAAATGGAATAGTTAAACTTTTAGCTTTCAAAATTAATTTTTAGTGAAAAATTAATCGAATCTTCATTGAAATAGTTAAATTTTTTATCTAAAACGATCAATTTTGAACAAAAAATGCAATATATCAATTTTTAGTCAAATTAATTAATTTTCTACCAAAAATTAAACAAATATTTTATAAAATAATTGATTTTTTAGCAACAAAAATCTTTTCACAAGGCTGTTTAACTTTTGATAAAAAAATGTATTTTTTTTAATATTATAAATTTTTCAACCAAAAAATTGAATTTTTGACCAAAAAGATGCACTTTAACCAAATAGGTAAATTTTGAACAAAATAGTGGAATCCTAAACAAAAACCAATTAATTTCAATAAGATAATAATAATATTAATTTTCTGCAAAAAAAGCGAATCCCAAAACAAATAATTGAATTTTTAACCAAAAAAAAAATAATTTTATAACCAAAAATAAAATAGTTTTAGTTTAAGAAGATAGTTTTCGACCAAAAAGAAAACAAATTTTCAATAAAACAGTTGATTTTTCAACTGAAACAATTATTTTTAATGAAGTAGTTCACCTTCCAATAAGAAAAACTGTATTTTTAACAAAACAGTTTAACTTTAGATAAAAAATTAATTCCTAAGAAACAATTACATTTTTAACCAGAAATATTTATTTTTATTAAAAAAAGATGAATATTCAACCATATAGTTGAATTTTTAACTAAAAAGATACGTTTTTAACCAGAAATAGAATTTGTAAGTTCTTTTGTTAAATACATTAATTTACAACCAAAAATTAAACGGTTTTTCAACAAAATCGTTAAACTAAAAAAAAAATATTTTTTTAACAAAGTAGTTAAACTTTCAAACAAAATAGAGCGTTTAAAAAAAAAGAATAATTTTGAACCCAATAGTTCATTTTTCAACAAAATATTTGAATCCTGAACAAAAACAGTTTAATTTTTAAGCAAAAATTTGCATCTTTAACCAAAAATATTAATTTTCTGCTGAAGAAGATGAATTATCAACCAAATAGTTGAATTTTGAAGCGAAACCGATACATTTTTTCACCAAAAAATGGAATAGTTAAATTTTTAGTAAAAAATATTAATGTTTAACCAAAAAATTCAATGATATGTAAATGAAATGTTTGGATAGTTAACAAAGAAAAATACATTTTTATTAATAAATGAAATAGTGAAATTTTTAGTAAAAAAATTAAAATCCAATCAAGAATGGAACGAAATTTTAACAAAATAGTGAAATTTTTTTAACGAAAAAATTATATTTTTCACAACGTTTGATAAAAAAATCGATTTTGCTTTCTAATAGAGTAAGCTTTTTTCAAAAAGAATTCGAAAAATTAATAATATTCACAGAAAGCGGAGGAGCCTTCTTTTTAGAAGTGGGCACATAAATTATAAATAAATTATAAATTATAAAAAGTAAATTAATTTGAAATTAAAAAAGATACATTTCCAACCAGAAACGGCGATTCTCAATCATCTACAGACTCATCTTCGATGTCCCCACTACTGCCAGAATAAGAAAACCCGATGAAAACAGTGACACACACACAATGCCATATTCCCACTACTCCATCGCTACGCAATCTACTTTGCACTCTTGCGCACCCTTCATAATTTTTAACAAATGGGTTCAACTGCCACTAAAAAATTGAATTTTCAACCAAATAAGAAGAATTTTAAGCCCAATAATTAAATTTTCAACAAAATAGTTTAATCATCAAGAAAAACACATTAATTTGAACAAATAGTGGCATTTTTACCCAAAAATATTAGTTTTCTGCCAAAGAAGACGATTTTCCAAATAAATTGTTAAATCATTAAGTTACAATAAAAATTTCAACCGAAAATGGAATAATTCGATTTTTAGTAAAAAAATGAATTTTCAACGAAATAGTTAAATTTTCAATAAAATTTTTGAATTTTCGACAAAAAAAGATTAATTTCTTACAAAACTATTGCATGTTTACCAAAAATATTCATTTTCTTCCAAAAAAGACGTATTTTTACCCGAAGAAAAACAAATTTTCAACCAAATTGTTGATTTTTTAACCAAAAAAGAGACTTTTTTAATCAAAAACGGAATAGCTGAATTTCTAGATAAAAAAATTTAGTTGACAACCGTAACAGACTCTTTTTTTAATAACAATAATTAATTTTTAAACACAAAATTGCATTAAATAATTCAAATTTTAACCAAATCGATGAGCCAAAAATACGAATTTTTTAAAGAGATAAATTTTCCATCAAGAACATTAATGTTTCAAAACGATGAATTTTTAACCAAACAAATTAATTTTAAACAACATTGTTAAATTTTGGAATGCAAAAAGATGAATCGTCTATAAAAAGTAAATTTCTAACTCAAAAAGATGATTTTTCATCAAAAAAGTTATTATTCTACTAATTAGTAAAATTTTTATAAAAACAGTTAAATTTTCAATATAAATCAAAAATTTTTAGTTAAATAGTTAAACTTTTAGCTAGGAATAAATTAAACTATTTTGGCAAATTGTCATCTTTTTCAGTTAAGAAATGAACGATTCGGTTAAAAATTAGTACTTTTTGTGAGAAATTAATCTTCTTGGACAAGAAATTTAATTATTACATTTTTGGTAAATAATTCTAGTACTCTGAAAATCCGTTAAATATTGTATGAAAAATTAATTTTTTAACACGAAATTTATTTATTTTAAGTATGATTAAAAATTTACCTTTGTTTGATAATTTTTTGTCAAAAACTAATCATTTTGACTAAAAATCTAAATATTCCATTTATGGTTCAAAATGCATGATTAGGAATGCAACAATTTACTTGAAAAATCGTTTTCTTTGGCAGAAAATTAACGTTTTTGGTTGAAAATGCCACTATTTGTTGAAAATTAACCTGTTTTTGTTGAGAATTCAACTATTTTGTTGAAAGTTTGACTGCTTGGTTCAAAATTCATCTTTCTTTGCCAAAAATTCAACTGTAGGTTTAAATTTGAAATTTGGTACTGGCAGTAGTGGGGATGTCGAAGAGAAAGCTCTATTGGGATGGTTTGAATTCATGATGTGTGTGCCTTTAGAAACCATTTTTCATTTTTGGTTGTGAAGAATGGATTTTCTCTTTCTAATTGTTTCACATTTTGTTTGATATTTTAAAATGAAAATTGATTTTTTTTATACTTAAAAACTCAACTAGTTGGCTTAAAGATCAACAGTTTTGTTGAAGTCATGATTTATGGTTAAAAATTTAACAGCTTTTTGGATATTCCACTCTTTTGTTGAAAATTGAGTTTTTTTTAAGTCATTGCGTCGGTTGAAAATTCTCTTCTTTAGTTGGAAATGTATCTATTTGGTCAAAAAATGTTTTTTTTTTGCTTTGTTCGTTGAGAATTAATGTTTGCTAGCTGAAAATTGGACTATATTTCATTTTTTGTTTGATTTTTCTTTTTAGTTAAAAGAGCATTTATACAGGCTTTGCTTGCACTGGCGGTAGTGGGGATGCCGAAGAGGAAAATCTATCAGAATGGCTTGAATTTATACTTTGGGTTCCTTTAGAATCAATTTTTAATTTTGGGTTCCCTTTGAACAAAAGAGGTTCCTTTTTGTTTATCTCCTTTGGAACCATAATTCGATTCTCATAGAAACCTGAATTTTTTGTGCCGTGACACCTATTTTTTTAGAAAATGATAGTTTAATTTGAAACAAAACAATTGAATCTTTAAAAAAAAGTTCACTTTTTACCTAAAAAAAAAACAAACATATTTGCATCGAAAAATAGAATAGCTAAATTTTTAATTTAAAAATTAATTTTCATCCAAAAAGTAAACGAATTTTTAACAAAATAGTTTATTTTCTGGTTGAAAATTAATTAATTTGAGTAAAAATTTAACTGGTCCACATTTTGTTTGATATTTTAAAATGAAAATTGATTTTTTTTCACTTAAAAACTCAACTAGTTGGCTTAAAGATCAACAGTTTTGTTCAAGTCATGATTTATGGTTAAAAATTTAACAGCTTTTTGAATATTCCACTCTTTTGTTAAAAATTGAGTTTTTTAAAGTCATTAAGTTAGTTGAAAATTCTCTTCTTTGGTTGGAAATGTATCTATTTTGTTAAAAAATGTTTTTTTTTATTTGTTCGTTGAGAATCAATGTTTGTTAACTAAAATTTGACTATATTTCATTTTTTGTTTGATATTTTTATTTGAAAATTTTTGTTAGTTAAAAGAGCATTTATACAGGCTTTGCTTGCGCTGGCGGTAGTGGGGATGCCGAATAGGAAAATCTATTAAAATGGTTCGAATTCATACTTTGGGTTCCTTTAGACACCATTTTTCATTTTGGGTTCCTTTTCAACAAGATATATTTAAATTAAATTTGATTTTCAGACAAAAATGTTAATTTTTGGTAATAAAAACTGAACCAGAAATTGTGTGATGGAAAAAATTTGTTCGTTCCTTCTATCGAACAAATACATTTTCTGAGTATTTATTTGGCGGAATATAGCTGAATTTTTTTGAACATAAATTTTCTTGTAAACAGTTTATTGTAAACAGTTTATTGTAAACAAAATTGCAATTTCAAACTGTATTTACCAGGTTTATCATATATAGCAATTTATATTGTTATCGCAGCAATTATAGATAAAATATGATTGAGTGTTGTATAACAAAAGACCGTCACTGCAGTGGTAATTGATTTTAAAGACGTATGTACGTGGTGTATGCACTCCTACATAATACATATCCATCTGTTTTTCAAAACCTAAGTTTATGTTATTACGAACTGTGCACATATTTTTATGAACGATACATGTGTTTAAGAGTTTAGAAGTGTCAGTTCAGAAGAATGGCACAGATGAATCGTAATTCACGATCAAATGTTTTCACGAAATTTCACAATTTCATGCTAATGTTAACAATTATTAATTATAATAAGCGACATGTGTTTGCAGCTCAGAAATTCTTTTGGTATCTACAAGGCGAGGTCCGTAAGCGAAATAGTTGAATTTTTAACCCAAAAAGACGAATTTTCAACAAAAGCGATGAATTAGAACAATATTTTTTTACAAAATTGTTCAATTTGTTCAAATATAGATTAAACTTTAACAAAATATATGAATTTTCAACAAAGATATTAATTTTCTAAAAAAAAAAATTTATCAAAGGAACCGGTGAATTTCCAACTCGAAAAAGGCACTTTCGCAAAATTGTTAAATTTATTTACAAAATAGATTAATTTTTAACGAAATAATTAATTTTTTAATCAGAAACATGATTTTTCAACGCAGGACATTAATCTTCTATCGAAAAAGATCAATTTTTAATAGAATACATGAATCTTCAACAAAATTAATTGTCAACAAAATATGTGTTGAATTTTCTATTAAAGTAGCTTAATTTTTAACCGAAAAATAAATTTTTTTACAGAACCGGTAAATTTGCAATTAAAAAGGGCACTTTTAAAAATTTTTAAAACTTTGTACAACATTAATGAACTTCTAACTCAATAATTACATTTTTAACAAAAAACATGATTTTTTAACCAAGAAGATTAATTTTCTACCGAAAAAGACAAATTTTGAACAGAATACGTGAATCTTAAAAAAAAATTAAATGTCTGAAAAGTCGTAGAATTTTCTAAGAAAGTAGTTACTTTTTCAACGAAGAAGATTAATTTTCTATAAAAAAAGACAAAATTTGAGCAGAATACATAAATCTTAAAAAAAAATTAAGTGCCTACAAAATAGTTGAATTTTTTAATAAAGTAGTTAAATTTTTAATCCAAAAGACGAATTTTTACTAAGCAGGTGAATTATCAACAAAAAATTATTTTATTTTCACAAAATTGTGCAACTTTATTAAACATAGATTATTTTTAACCGAATAATTGATTTTTTTGAACAAAGACATAAATTTTCCACTAAGAAGATTAATTTTCAACCAATAAAAAATTTTTTGAAGAGAATACATGAATCTCCAAAAAAAAATTAATTGTCAACAAAATATTAGTGGAATTTTCTAACAATTTAATTTTTAACCCAAAAAGAAGTTTTTTTAACAGAACCGATAAATTTGCAATTAAGAGAGGCACTTTCACCAAATTGTTAAATTTTGTATCACATACCTTCATTTTCAAACAAATAATTAAAATTTTTACACAAAAACCTGATTTTTCAACCAAGAAGATTAATTTTCTATCGGAAAAGATCAATTTTGAACATGAATCTTAAAAAAAATTAAATGCCAACAAAATAGTTAAATATTCTGCAAACTGGTTGAATTTAAAATTTCAAAAAACTTTTACAAAATTGTTCAGTTTCATTCAACATAAATTATTTTAACCAAATAATTGATTTTTCTAACAAAAACATTAGTTTTCAACCAAGAAGATTAATTTTCAAGCGAAAAAGAAAATTTTTCAACAGAATACATGAATTTGCAACACAAAGATTAATTTTCCAAAACTTTCAGTTGATTTTTTACCAAAGTAGTTGAATTTATAACCAAAAAAGAAGAATTTTTAGTAGAATCGATAAATTTGCAATTGAGAAAGGCACTTTCACCAAATTATTAAATTTTGTATCACATACATTCATTTTTAAACAAATAATTAAAATTTTTACACAAAAACATGATTTTTCAACCAAGAAGATTAATTTTCTATCGGAAAAGACCAATTTCGAACATGAATCTTAAAAAAAATTAACTGCCAACAAAATAGTTGAATATTCTGCAAAGTGGTTGAATTTAAAATTTTAAAAAATTTTACAAAATTGTTCAATTTTATTCGAAATAAATTATTTTAACCAAATAGTTGATTTTTTAAACAAAAATATTAATTTTCAACCAAGAAGATTAATCTTCGAGCGAAAAAGAAAAATTTTCAACAGAATATATAAATTTGCAACAAAAATATTAACTGTCTACAAAATATTAGTTGATTTTTTTACCAAAGTAGTTGAATTTTTAACCAAAAAAGAAGAATTGTTAACGGAGCCGGTAAAGTTGCAATTAAAAAAGGCACTTTCACAAAATTATCAAATTTTGTACAACATAAATTAAATTTTAATCAAATAATTAAATTTCTAACTAATTACACTATTTTTCAACCGAGAAGATTAATTTTCTTTTGAAAAAGATGACCAATTGGGCACAAAATTTGGCGACGTCTTTACGACATCGTCACGACATCTTTACAACAACTTTACGACGTCCTATGTCCATGTCGTTAAGGTATCTTTACGATGTCGTAAATGAGTTGTATGATCTGACGATGTCTTTACGATATCGCAAAGACACCGAAAAGACATGGACATAGGATGTCGTAAAGTTGTCGTAAAGATGTCGTAACGATATCGTAAAGACGTCGCCAAATTTTTTGCCCACTGGGAAATTTTGAACAGAATACATGAATCTTAACAAAAACTTAACTGCTAATAAAATAGTTTAATTTTCTAAAAAGTAGTAGAATTTTAACCTGAAAAGACGAATTTTCTCCAAGCAGGTGTATTCTCCACAAGAAAATAATGTTTTCACAAAATTGTTAAATTTTTTACAACATGGTATATGTTTTAATCAAGTAATTGAATTTTTAACCAAAAACATTAAATTTCTTCTAAGAAGATTAATTTTCTTTTAAAGTGTTTAAAGTTTTAACTCCTGAAATACTGAAAAAGTCGAAGGAAAAGTCAAATTTTTAGCATAATATATGAAGTTTCAAAAACAAAACTAAATTTGAACGAAATAGTTGCATTTTCTACCGAAATAGTTGAATTTTAATCCAAAAACACGAATTTATAACAACACCGGCAAATTTTCAACAAGGTAATTAAATTAAAAAAAATATTTTTCACAAAATTGTTACATTTGTTACAATCAAGTTTAATTTGTAAACAAATCATTAAATTTTCAACCAAAAATATTAACTTTCTACCAAAAAAGAAGAATTTTCAAGAAAACCAATATATTTTCAATTAAAAAGAAAAATACTTTTACAAAGTTGTTAAATTCGATACAATAAAAGTTCTTTTTTCAACGAAAAACCTGAATTATCAATAAAGAAGATCAATTTTCATGTAAATAGTTGAATTTTCAAACCATTTTTAACCAAAAATGACGACTTTTGAAGAAAACCAGCGAAGGATCAACAAAACAAGTAAATTAAAAAAATATTTTTGATAAAATTGTTACATTTTTTTACAATATAGATTAATTTCTGATCAAGTAATTGCATTTTCAATCAAAACAATTAATTTTCTACAGAAAAAGAAAAATTTTAAACAAAATCGGTGAATTTACAATTTAAGAAAATACTATCATAAAATGTTTAAATTGTGTACGACATAAATTAATTTTTAACTAAATAATTCAATTTTCAACCGGAGACATTAATTTTTTACCAAAAAATAAGAATTTATTTAAAAATTGATGAATTTTCAATGAGAAGAATACTGCAAATTGCTTACTTGTTTGAAATACTTGTTTGAAAGTCTAGGTATTTATTTTTCAGCAAAATCTCAAAGATTTGAAATTTTTGCAAAGTTTTTATGTTTTTATTGTTAACTGACCATTACTGGGAAAGTTACGAAAAGCTAACACACACAAAGACAATTTTAAAATGGCGAATTAAAATTTTTGGTACAAAGCCCGTTATAATAAGTGACTCATACATTATTTGATCGATTAGAACAGAAAATGCATTATTAATTTTATAGTTAATTAATATAAATAAAAAGCAAAAATCGATTTTTATAAATCATAAGGAATTTGTTTTTCTTTATTTTTTGATAAAATTCATATCAACATGTTAAGATTTTGCTTAACAAAATAATAATATATTATTAAATTAAATTCATTTATATTAAAAATATTGTTCGAAAATTTATCTTTTTAATTATAAATTTTATATCCTTTGGCAAAAATACAACTGTTTGGTTTAAAGATTTTTTGTTTTTTAATGAAAAATCTTATTTGGTTGACAAATCGTCTCTTTTGGTAGAAATTTTATCTGTTTTGATTACAAGGATCAAAATTCGTTTATTTTTAAAGGAATTTTTTTCAATGTATTTCATTGTTTTTAATTTATAATTAAAACATTTTTTGCTGAAATATCAATGATTATATTTTTTTATTAGAATTCATCTTTTTGGTAGAAAATTAGTCCTTTTTATTTAAAAATTCAACAATTTATTAGAAAATGGATATATCAGGTTAACCCAAAAAGGTAAATACTGATCAAAAAAATATAATAGTTGATATACAGCCCAAAAATATTTTAATTACAAATTGAAAGAGGTTGAACTAATTAAAAAAAAAAACGAATTTTCAATAAAACTGTTCAAGCCTCAACCTAAGCTGATTAATTTTCAATCACAGTTGTATTTTGGCTCACGAAAGATGAAATTCATAAAAGAGCAAAAAGACTAATTTTCAAAAAAATAGTTCAAATATTAATAAAGAAGATTTTTCTGTCAAGAAAGAAAAAAAATTGCAATTAAAATGTTGAATATTGGATTTAAAAAGACGAATTTTCTTTAAAACAGTTATAGTTTTATTTTGAGAATAAAAATTTTCTACAGAAAAGTTAGTTTACTTAATTTATTAAAAAGAGTAAATAGATAATATTAATCTCATTATTATTTATAATATTTAATATTAAATTTTAATGCATATTCATTGCTAAAGTAAATTCATGAGTTACTATTAAATTCCTTACCTACGCAGTTGGCCAAGTTTGAGGTTAGAACTGGCGGTTTCAATAAACTATTTTCAATGTTACTAACACAATACTGTGAAATTTAATTAAGAACACGGCGAAAGTGACCGTCTCAGTAAAGCAAGTGGGCACAAAATTTGGCGACGCCTTTACGACATCGTTACGACATCTTTTGACAACTTTACGACATCCTATGCCCATGTCGTTGAGTCGTCTTTATGATATCGTAAATATGTAGTATGATCTGACGATGTATTTATGATATCGTAAAGACACTGTAACGACATGGACATAAAATGTCGTAAAGTTGTCGTGAAGATGTCGTAACGATGTCGTAAAGACGTCGCCAAATTGTTTGCCGACTGGGAAGAATTTGTCCACATGCGGGACATTAAAATATTCATAACTTATTAAATAAAATTGCTAAAAAAGTTATGAATTTTATTCTTAAACATATTAAAAATAAGCAAAACATTAATTTTCCTATTAATGTAGGAAATTTAAATAATAGAAGGCTATAAAAGTTATACGAAAAGTTTTGAAATACACACTCAGAAAATTTTTTTTTTAATCAAACAACAAAATTTATTTGAATTCATATAATTGAATCAAATAATTTTTTTGCTTTAATTAAAAAAAAGGTTTATTTAATTTTAACAAATTGAAACTATTTGCCTTATTGATTGAAACAAATAATTTCTTTAGTACAATTTGTTTGATTTAAATAAAAAATTGATTTTATTGAACAATTAATTTGTTTAAAATCTGTTTATTCGAATTCATAAAAATATTTATTTGATTCAAACAAAAAATACAGTACAAAGCAGTACTAGAAAGTGCCGCTAGGCGTGCTAAAGCGCATCCGGGGGTTCCGAAGGGACTAACCTAGAATCTACATTACCCACTGGGCAAAAAATTTAACGACGTCTTTACGACCTCGTTACGAAATTTGTACGACAACTTTACGACATCCTATTCCCATGTCGTTACGGTGTCTTCACGATATCGTAAATACATCGTTAGATCATACGACATCTTTACGATATCGTGAAGACACCTTAACGGCACGGACATAGGATGTCGTAAAGGTGCCGTAAAAATGTCGTAACAATGTCGTAAAGACGTCGCCAAATTTATTGCCTACTGGGTAATTGATCACGTGATTTATTTGACGGCTTTCGTATTTTTCTCAGTGTTGTATTATTCTAAAGGTTCTGATTTATTATAAAATGATAATATAATAGAAAAATGGACGCAATACCTATAGTTTAGGAGCTATTATAATTATCACTGTATACTTAAAAGCAGGAACACATATATACATTCAATTTCAATGTTTAACTCTGATTATTTTCTTATTACTCTATTTTATGATTCTTCAATACAGAAATGAGCAGCACAGAGTTAAAAATTAAGCAGAATTAAGCATTTGGATTGAATGGGTGTTTCTGCTTTTACATATACAATGATATTTATGATTAACAATAAACATATTATCGAGCTGATACATTATTCTTAAAAGAAAGCTCAATTTTGAGTTTAAGTGTAAAGAAAAGATTTACTCCACTTGAACCAGTCCTGTGCATCTGAAAACAAAATGGCGATCCCTTAGTGTCCTAAGTTGGTTAGTTTCTAATATCTTCAGCGCGGCGCTAGTTGTTCCATCACTCCCTGTTTTTGCATTGTAAGCAATGGGACTAGACGACTTTATTTTTTATTTTTTAATAAACAAAATGTTATTTTCGTAAAAAAAATATATTGAAATGAAAAGAATGTTACTCATTTTCTATTTCAAAACAATTTTCCAAGCGATGTATATAAATGCTTATGGAAAAAATGAATTAAAACGTCACCCAATAAGCTTGGTAAAGTGGAATATTATATTTGAATTTGAATAAAAAGTTAAATATAATCCTTTTAATATCTGAAAACGCAGTCAATAATATTTATATCAATAAAATATGTACATAGTTTTGTGAAAAAAGTTGTAATAGTATACAAGTTCAAACTTAATATTTAAGAGTTTAGCGAGTACTCACACTACCCAGTGGGCACAAAATTTGGCGACGTCTTTACGACATCTTTACGACATCTTTACGACATCCTATGTCCATATCGTTGCGGTGTCTTTGCAATATCGTAAACACATAGTCAGATCATACGACTTGTTTACGATATCGCAAAGACACCTTAACGGCAGGGACATAGGATGTTGTAAAGTTGTCGTAAACATGTCGTAACGATGTCGTAAAGACGTCGCCAAACTTTGTGCCCACTGGGTATTGAATATAATGAGAAAAATGTAATTGAAATTGAATTAAATTTGTATTCATGAACATATAGCATAAAAATATGTAAAGAATATTAAAAATATTTCATTCAATGATTCAACTTGTTGAAAAAAAAACTATTTTTCAGAGGAACAAATATAAATTCTAATGCTATAACACGTCTAAGATGTAAATATGATGAATGTTTTAACATCTTTGTTATAAAGACTTAAAAGGATATAATGATAAAAGAGAGCAATTAAAGACATTTATTTTTGTATTTTTCATCGATTTTTAAATAAAATGGTTTCGAATGCAAAATTAGTTAAATTAAATTAGAAATACATTGTATCCATTATATATTCATAAGTGAGAGTATGCACATAGTAAGTTTAAATTTAGTATTATTCAAATTTTTCTCATGTTTTTTTAACATTTCATTAATAATATTGTTCATTTGTTTTCGACAATATACTTTAAGAATCATATTTAACTTCTTATTAAAATTCAAATCTAAGATATATTCAACTTTGCCAGGATTATTGTATGGCCATATAAATCATATTTTGTCTTTAGTATTCATAACAAATGATTGGAAAAGTATTTTGAAATATTAAATGAGTAACATTGTTTTAATTTCAAAAAATTTTTTGCATGGAAATAACATTTCGTTTACTAAAAAATTTTTAAAAAGTGATTTAGTCCCGTTGCTTTCTATGTAAAAACAGGGAGTGATGGGAAAACTAGCGCCGCGCTGGAGAAATTAGGAACTAATCTGCTTAGGATGGGTGCGGGGTCAAGTTAAAATCTGAAATATGGAGAAATGCACAGGGCTGACTTGAAAAAAATCTTAAATTAATTTAAAAAATATATATTCAATGTAAACAAGAATTTTATTTATTTCAGACCAGAAATTTATTTAAACAAACCAAACATTTATTTGAACCAAAAAAATAAGGACAAAAAAATTTATTTGTATCAAACAAACATTTGTTCGACGCATACTAAAGAAATAATTTGTTTAATTCAAACCAAATTTGTTTGATTCAAACAAACATTTTTCTCAGTGTAACAAAAAATTGCGAATTTGGCAGCAGTTTATTTACAGATTTTGAGGAGTATTTTCGATTATTTTTTACTAAATTTATAATTTGTCAGAAAAAATGAATAGCGGTTTAAAATTCAAAAGAACTTTGAACATACTAGAAAATTTTTACTTTTATGATTTATGTTGGAATATAAAAGATACTCAACGATATTTATTATTGTCCGAGTAATGGTCGGTTTACCTTAATTTCCTGTTAAAAAAAGACAAAATAAATTAATTTTATAACTTACCAGGAACATGTTCTTCTGGTCTGTTCAAATCTTCTTGAGCGATGTGTATAGTTTACATATTTCGATTTAAGGTTGATTTTGAGGACAACGATCTGTTCCTGATATAACACGGAAGCAAGTAAATTTCGAATTATCCACATCATGTAGCTTCCTCAAATTTCGATTTTAATTCTTTTGGTTATCGAATTTCGCTCCATAAACTTCACAAACTCGTTGACGTTCCATGTTTACGGTTGAACATCGAGTGATAAAATAACTATTTTTAGTAACGTACTTACCTGACTTATAATTATATGCACAACTAAACTGTATTTAAGTAACAATGGAAGTGGTCGAATGTCGTAACTTTTGCACCTAAATTTAGAAATCCCGACACCATAAATTTTTTATGGGGCAATAAATGCATCACAATGCCGGTAACAATTATTGCTCTTCTATTGTTATCAAATAAAAAATTTACCTTGAAATAACTTCTAATTAAACTGCTATATATTTTCGTTGAACTGTAAGTCTCGCAGATGCTTGCTAATTCTATAATCATAAAAATTTGAATATTTAATCTTCATGGTTCGTATTATTTAATAAGTAATTGGAAGCTTTCAAGATTTTATTTAAAAAGTAATTATTTCTTTTTTAATGCCTTCATCAAATTAAAACCCGGTTTTTTTAACACTTCCAAAAATCACGTTTACGTGGACGGATAATTTCCATCCCAGGGGGCAGAAAATTTGGCGACGTCTTTATGACATCGTTACGAGATATTTACGACAACTTTACGACATCCTATGCCCATGTCGTTTCGCTGTCTTTGCGATATCGTAAAGACATCTTCAGATCATAAGACTTATTTACAATATCGTAAACACACCTTTACGACATGGACATAGGATGTAGTAAAGTTGGCGTAAAGATGTCGTAACGATGTCGTAAAGACGTCACCAAACTTTGTGCCCACTGGGATTACGTTTCAGAGCAAAATGTCCAAAAGAAGAAAGAAAGAGAACAAAATTATAAGAAAATTTTGTAAACTAAATAATCTGCTATCTTTAAAAGGTTTCAAGTTATGGTACATTGAAAAGTCCCCACTTTTTTCTATTTTCAGCGAAAAATCGCCAGTTTCAAAAACCACTGTGTATCTTTTTACCTAATTACTTTACGGACAAGTTTTCTGCAGATGAGTGAAACTATAATCAATTTTCTGTGATTCCAAAAAAAGAACAATGTTCTAGCTCTAATAGGGCATAAGTTATGGCCCCTCAAAGTTGAACATTTTTGCCTTTTTTTAGGGGCAAAAAAGTAGAGTTTAGGTTTTTCAAAATAAATCGTGTTGGGTTTACTTTGACTTGATGCTTCCAGAGAATGAAATAGATTATATAACAAATTGCGTACACCTAAAAAAAGAAAAGTCTTTTAGCCCTACTAGTTTGGGAACTGCGAGGCTTCAAAAATTTCATTTTTTTTTGGCATTTTTGACCAAGAACGGAAGTTTGGTTTTTTGAAAATACCTCGTTTCCTCCAAGTCCCACGACAAAATTCCTATATAATAAATAAAAGTAGAGTCAATTTATCGTAAGTTAAAAACAAAAACAAAAGTGTCCTAGCCCTAATAGGTCATGAGATATGACCTTGGAAAGTGCACTCTTCCTGCATAGAGGCACCTGAGCGTACCGTAAAGTAGAACTACGGCCATATTTCGACATTTTTGTCCCAAGTAAGTATGTACAATTTATTGTTAATGCATAATAGTCTTTTGTCATTGATAAAAAAATAAATGTTTATAACAATATCCTTTCTTAAACACTTTTGAGTACTTTTTTAGTACTTTTGTGGCAAAAAAATGATTGTAATTGATTGAAAATGTGATATACATATATTTTTTATCAATTAAATAATGTTTAAAAATAATTGTTCATAACAATACCTTGTCTTAAACACTTTTGGGTACTTTTTTGTACTTTTATGGCAAAAAAGTGATTGTAATTGAGTGCAAATGTAATATATATTTTTTTATCAATAAAGAAATAATTTTTAGTAATAATTTTTTATAACAATATCTTATCTTGACCAATTTTGAGTAGTTTTTTAGTACTTTTGTGATAAAACGTGATCGTAATTGAACCTTTTGTACGACTTCTCAGAAAAGGACCTTCAACGTTGCTTCTAAAAGTGGATAATTCGTATAAAGTGTGTAGGAGTGGAGACGTGGACTACTTTTAAGGGGATAATATGTCCATTGAGTAATTTGTAACATAAAAATGTATAGAGCGTCAGTCTGGTTACAATCCACGTTCGTAACAGTGCCGCGATCGGGCTTGTAGGGGAATAATATTGCACACACAGAAAAATGTTCGTTTGAATCAAACAAATTTTTTTTTAATTGAAAAAAATATTTCTTTAATATTGTATGTTTGTCCTTATTTGTTTGGTTAAAATACATTTTTGGTTTGTTTAAATAAATCTCTGGTTTAAAATAAGTAAAGTTATTGTTTACATGAATATACATATATTTAAATAATTATAGACTTTTTTCAAGTAAAGTAAATCTTTTTTTTTACACTTAACCTCAAAATTAAGCATTCTTTATAAAAATAATGTATAAGCTCGATAATATTTTTATTGATAATCATAATTATCGTTGAATATGTAAAACCAGAGACACGTATTCATTCTGAAGATTAGTTCTGGTTAATTTTTAAATCGGTGCACATGGTAAATTAATTCAGATTCAAGGTTAGTTACTTAGGAACCGCCGGAAGCGCTTTATCAGGCCTAGCGGCACTTTGTTGTACTATTTTGTACTGTATTTTTTGTTTGTATCAAACAAATATTTTTAGGAATTTAAATAACCAGATTTTAAACAAATGCATTGTTTAATAAAAGTCCATTTTTGGTCAGATCCAAACATTGGGCGAGTAGAGTAAAGCGCAAGAGTGGCGTTAGAGCTTGAGCCCGGATTAGAATTAACGGCACTTTTTCAATTTTCAACTTTTTGAAAAGAACTCAACGCAAAAAGAAAGAGAATCAAAATACACGTTAAATCAGCCAGACAGAATGAAAAAATATTTAAAAATTAAGAAAATCCGAGTCATCTGAAAATTTTTTTGCGGCGACGCCAGATTTTGAGGTTATTTTTTAAAACACCATAACTTCCGGAAATTTCATCTTAGAGAGAAATAGAAAAATACATGTTCGCTTATTTTTCATACTTAAAATATTTTAATTTAAAACCAATCGCAAATGACGAATTTTCAAGATAATGCATGGATTTTTAACAAAAAATACGTTAATTTTCAAACAAGAACTGGATTTTAAACTAAAACCGGTCAATTTTTAACCAAAAATTAAATAGCTAAATTTTGGTAGAAAATTGAACTGAATTTTCAAAAGATAATTAAATTTTTAACAAAAGATGTAAATTTTTTTAATAATACAAATTTTCAAGAAAATAGTTTAATCCAAAAACCAAATTCAAGACCAAAAAGTTGAATTAAATACCTAGTATATGAATGCTCAATTAAAAGAGAAGAATTAAAAAAAAAGTTGAACCTTTAACCAAATAATAAAATTCTCAAGCCAAAATTAATTTTTTTTAAAATTTATTTATTTTTCATAAAAAATATCAATTTTTAACCAAAAATAAAATTGCTACATTTTCAGTAAAAAAATTAATTTTAAACTAAAAAAATACGAATTTTGAACTTCATAGATTAATTTTCTATAAAAAAGACGAGATTTAACAAAATACATGAATTTGAAACAAAATAGTAAACATTTTAAACTGAAAAAGATTGAACCTTTTTTAATTGTTACTTATTAAATATTATTATATTATATTATTGTATATTAAATAATTGATTCAATTAATTTTTAACTCTAAAATACGTATTTTCAACCAAAAAAATATATTTTAAAATGAATAATTGTTTTTTAAAAAATAAAAATGATAAATTGTAAAATACAAAAGATAGTTTTAAACCAACAAATAAAGCAGTTAAATTTTTATAAATTAATTTTCAACAGAAAAAATAATTTTTAATAAAAAAATAAATAATTAAATTTTCAGTGAAAAATTTACTTTTTGGCTTACAAAATTAGTTTTTAATTTAAAAATGCGAATTTTCTGCCACAGAGAGGAATTTTCTACTAAAATGAGAAATCTTTTTTTAACTCCATTCTAAATTCTTAAAACGGTTCTAAATTTGTGTTTGAAATTTAAAAAAATCTACTTTTCGTTTTAATTTCTTTAATATTTCTCGTTACTCAAAAAACTCAACTTTTAAATGTTTTTTAAAATGATTCGAATTTTTCCTAAAATATTGAGGCATTTCTGCAAAATTAAAAAAATTTCTTCCAAATCTTTCAGATTCCTCTTTAATAATTTTATTCAATTCTCATTATTAGCTTGACATCTTTCAACATTCTTAAAATGCTTCAAAATTTGCAGAGTTGTAACATGGAAATTGTTCATTTTTGAGAGTTCCCGATTTAAAATTTGTTAGCTTTAAACACAAAATTTCGAATTATTTATTTTTAAAGGCCTTAATGTAGAATTGAAAAAAGTTCAACTCCTTTTTATTCCAAATGAAATATTATCCTTTTTCAAAATTTTGTTTAATCTAAAATTGTTTCACTTGGAAAAATTTTAATTTACTATCCTTACCTATTTTTTCTTTTCAAGCGGTTTTAATTCGAAATTATTAATTATTGTTTCAAACATTTTTTTAACTCTCAGTATTTCAAAATGTATTTAATAATGGATTTTTAAATTGCTTATATTTTTATTATAATACTGAATTCAGATATATACCTATTTCTAAATTATTTCGAATTATTTAAAATGAATTCAGTTGTATGCGCAAGTAAATTCTTGAATCCTAAAGATTAAATTCACGCCTACCGCATATTTTAAATATGACTTCAGAAAGTAGGAACTTGGTATATGTGTTCTTTGTAAAGGAAAAAATTTTTTTAATCGTCACCCAACATTTTTTTCTTTAAAAAAAGGGACATGTTTCTTAAAATTTCATAATTAAATTTTTCTCCTTAATTATGATCAAGAGTTCTTTTGGTTTCGAAATCTGCACATGAAATATCAAAATGTTAAAAATCTGTCCTTTGAGTAAATAAAAACATTTTTGATGGAATGTCAAAAAATAGATTGAAATTCTGTGTAGAATTCCTAGAAAGGAACAATTCTGTTTTTGAGCAGATTTAGAAACAATGGAAAATTCCTAATCAGAATCAAACAGAAAAAAACTAATTATCTAAGTTAATTTAGTAGAAATTTATTTTTCCACAAATTTCTTAGTAAAAAATATTTAAAAAAATTTCATTATAATTTTAAAAGTAAAAGATTTTGAACCAAAAAAATTCTCCTAGTAGTAAAAAAAAAAATGTTCACAAAATTTCAAATCGATTACATTTTAAATCAAAATACAAAAATATATTTTTTCTATGTCGTTAAAAGAGTTCATTAGGGCCACTCAACACGATATTGTTAACTGCGGTACAACCTTGTTTATTATAGAGCAAACTGTGTCACGCTCCTTATTTTTATTCAGAAAAAAATTTAGTTCCATAAACTGCATTTGTATTGCTTTTTAAAATAAGATTTAATAAACCAAATTTTGTTCCTTGGTAAAATATTATTCAATCAAAAAAATTTGGTTGCTTTATAACGTTTTTTTCAATAATCAAATTTTGGATGCTTGCTATAATCTGGTTCGAATAAACAAAATTTTGGGTGCCAGTTCAAATTTGGCTGAATTAACCAATAAGTTTGCTTGGTAAAATTTATTTAATTTAACCAAATTTTTGGTTTTGTTAATATTTGGCCAAATCAAATAAATTCTGATGATTGTTACAATTTAGTTGCATCAACTAAATTTTGTTGCTTGATAAAATGTTATTAAATTATCCAAATTTTGTTGCTTGGTAACATTTTTTTTATCAACCAAGTTTGTATGTTTGGTATCATTTAGTATAAATAAAAAAATGGGATGATTGGTCAAATTTGGCTGAATAAACCAATATGGTTTCTTGGTCAAATTTGCTTAATTAAACTAAATTTTTTATTTGGTTACTGTTTGGTCAAATGAAGTAAATACTGATGATTGTTACAATTTAGTTTTATCAACCAAATTTTGTTGCTTGGTAAAATGCTATTAAATTATTAAAATTTTGTTGTTTGGTAACATTTTTTTAATCAACCAAAGTTTTTGTGTTTGATATAATTTGGCCTAAAGAAAAAAAAGTAGGTTGCTTGGTAAAATTTGGTTGATTAAACCAAACTTTTTTTGTAATAATCTTTAGTTGAATCAAACCATTTTTTATCATTGATTCCGTTTGGTTATTTCAATAAAATATATTTTCTTGGTAAAATTGCTGTTGAGTAAGCCAAATTTTGTTGCTTGGTAACATTTTTTTAATCAACCAAATTTTTAATGTTTGTTTTAATTTTAAAAAATTTTGGAGGCTTGTTCAAATTAGGCTAAATAAGTCAAGATGGTTCCTTGGTAAGATTTGGTCTATTGAACCAAATTTTTTGTAGATTAATATTTGGTTATATCAAATAATTTTGTATGATTGATACAGTTTGGCTATATTGACAATGTTTATTTTCTTGATGAAGATTTTGTTGAGTAAACCAAATTTCGTTGGTTGGTAAAATATTAGTAAATTAGAAAAATGTTGCTGCTTTGTAAACTTTTTCTCGAGAACTAAATTTTGGATGCTTGCTATAATCTGGTTCAAAACAAACAAATTTTGGGTGCTTTGTCCAATATGCCTTAATAAACCAATATGGTTGCTTGGTAACATTTTTTTTTATCAACCAAATTTTGTATGTTTGGTATAATTTGGGTTATGTCAAAAAAATGTAGGACGCTTTGTCAAATATGGCTAAATGAATCAATATAGTTTCTTGGTAAAATTCGGATGATTTAAATTTTTTTTATATTAACATTTGGTTGAATCAAACAGTATTTTATGATTGATACAGTTTGGCCATATCAACCAAATTTATTCTCTTGGAAACAATTTTGTTGAGTAAACCAAATTTTGTTTTTTGGTAAAAATGTATGGAATCTAAAAAATGTTGTTGCTTTGTAACATTTCTTTCAACAACAAAATTTTGGATGCTTTCTTTAATTTGGTTCGAATGAAAAAGAATTTGGGGTGTTTGGTCCAATTTGGCTGAATAAAACAATATGGTTTCTTGGTAAAACTTTGTCGATTAAGCCAAGTTTTTTGTTCGTTAACATTTGTATGACAAATAAATTCTGAGGGTTAATACAATTTAGTTATACCAACCAAATTTTTTTTCTTAGGTAAAAATTTTGTTTAGTAAACCAAACTGTGTTCCTTAATAAAATGTTATTAAATCATTCCAATTTTGTTAATTTATAAATTTGTTTAATCAACCAAATTTTGAATGCTTTATCTAATTTGGTTCGATAAAAAAATTTGGGAGCTTGCTCAAATATGGCTGAATAAACTAACGTGGTGTTTGGTAAAATTTGGTTGATTGGACTAAATTATACGTTTTTTTAACATTTTGTCGAACGGAACAAATTTTGGTAATTGATAAAACTTGTGTATATCAAACAAATTTTTGTTTTGGTGAAATTTGGGAAAATAAATCAAATTTTGTTCCTTGGTGAAATTTAGTTGCATGAATCAAATTTTGGATGCTAGAAGATTTGTTTGAATCAAATTCTCATAAATGGTAAAATTGGGTTATATCAACCAAATTTGTTGTGTTGGTAGAAATGTTTTCGCATAAACCAAATGGTTTATGTTTAACATAACTTGGTTTGAATCAACAAAATTTTTGATGCTTTGTAAAGTTTGGCTGCACAAACAAAATTTCGGGTGCTTGGCAAAATTTATTTATATCAACCAAATTTTGTTTCTTGGTAGAATTTGGCTGAATAAAAAAAATTGTGTAGCTCATGAAAATATTATTGTATCAACCAAATTTTGGGTGAATGATAAAATTTGGTTGAATCAAACGAATTTTTTAGTTTGGTAAGCTTTGCTTCGCTGAAACAAATTTATTTGTTCTGTGAAATTTGGCTGCATAAATCAAATTTTCATTTATTTTCTCAAATTTGAATAATTAAAAAAATTGTCTTGCTTGTTACCATTTGGTTGAATCAAGAAAATTATGTTGCTTGGTAAATGTTGGATATATCAACCATATTCTTTCGCTTAGTTATATTTGGTTAAATAAACCAAATTTTGTTACTTGGTGAAATTTGGATGGATAAACAAAATTTTTTTCTTAGACAGTTTTGTGTATGGACCAAATTTCAGATGCTTGGCACAATTTTTTGTGAATAACCCAAATTTTGGGTGCTCGGTAATTTTTTAACGAAAAACCTCAAGTTTGGTTCTTTGGTTAAATTTGGTTAAATAAACAAAATATTGTTGCTCATTAAAATTTGATTGAATCACACAAATTTTAGATTTTTGGTATAATTGGATCTGAATCAAACAAATTTTGACTGAATGGTAAAACTCAGTTGGATGAACCAAATTTTTTTTCGTCCTCAAATTTCTTTGAATACTCTGAATCTTGTAGCTTGGTAACATTTGCTTGGACAAGAAAGTTTTTTTATTTGGTAGCATTTAATCGAATTTAAAAATCAGTTTAAACAAATATTTGGCTGAGAGGACCAAATTATTTATATTTGATTAAATCAGTCAAAACTTGTTTGGTTAATTGAACCATATTCTATTAATCAAAATGTAAAAAAATTGTTTTCTGTGAACCAAACATTTTGTGAATATTATAAACATATTGCATGACTGAAGTAATACAAATTTGGTTGAGTCAACCAAATTTGGTTGCTTTGTGAAATTTGGTAGCATATACCAAAGTTTGGTTAAGTAAGTAAACTCAGTACAATTTAATTTAATCAAACAAATTTCAAACGAGTGGAAAAATTTGGTAGGGTCAATCAAATTTTTGTGAATCATATACATTTTTTAGCTTGGTAATATTGGACTGGATAAACCACAATTTGTTGCTTGGTACAATTTCTTTCAATCAACCATATTTAGGGATCCTAGTAAAATTTTGCGAAATAAATCAAATTTTGGTTGCGTTGTAAAATATGGTTAATTAAATAAATATTTGGTCAATTTAGTCAATGCTGGGTCAAATAAATGTTTCGTGAATAGGATAAACATATTGTATGACTGGAGTCATAGAAAATTTTCTAAGTCTACCAAATTTTGTTGCTTCGTAAAAATTGTCTAAATAAACCAAAATTCGGTTGCTTGGCAAAATGTGGTGGAATAAACCAAATTTTATTTCTTGGTAAAATTTGGTTGCATCAATCAAATCTTGGATGCTTTGTGTAATTTGACTTAAATCAAGCAAATTTTGGGCTCGTGTTGAAAATTTTACTAAATAAACAAAAGTTTGGCTGTGCAGTGAAATTATGTTGATTAAACCAAATATTATTATCAATTTTAACAAACTTTTGGCTCGGGCAACCAAATTATTTATATTTGATTAAATCAGTGAAAGCTTTTTTATATAATTGAAACAAATTGTATACTTTAAAATATATAAGAATTTTTTGCGTCAATCAAATATTTTGTGAATGTATTAAAATAAGTATGACTGTAGTAATGGAAATTTGGTTGTTAACCATATTTTGTTGGATCTTGAAATTTGGGTGAATATAATAAAGTTTGGTTGCTTGGTAAAATTTGGTTGAATAAGCCAAATTTTGCGGCTTGGTAAAATTTGTTTGAATGAACCAAATTTTGCGGTCATGGTAAAAGGGGGAGGGTCGGTAGGCCGGTTTTTGGCCTAATTTATTTTTGGACCAAAAAATCTGAAAAAATCATGGTAGTATCTTATAAGTATCCCGAGTCGATTGCACGCTAAACGGACTACCCTCCACCCCCAGCCACCCCCACCCCCTACAAATATAGGAAACACCACTACCCACCAACTGTATTTTCGAGAGATTTGACACTCTTAAACATGTATTCTGAGGTTAGCTCGGGTTTACTATGGTTTTCGGGGTCGCCGAATACAAAAATCTGGCGTCCTTTGACTTTTATCGCATCAGGTTCAAGGTCATTGGAAGGTCAAATCGAGAGAAAACGGTAAAAAAATCCAAAAAAATACGTTGTAGGTTTTTGGAGTCGCTAGTTACGAATCTGGCATCCGTTGAACTCTATCGCTTCAGGTTCAAGGTCATTTGAAGGTCAAATTGATAAAAAACGCTGAAAAAATAAAAAAAAATACGTTATACGTTTTCAGGGTCGCTGATTACGAACATGGCATCCGTTGGTCAGCGGACACCAGGTTCATAATCAGCGACCCCAAAAACCTATAAAATATATTTTTTTTACCGTTTTTTCTCGATTTGACCTTCAAATGACCTTGAACCTGCAGCGATAGAGTACAACGGGTGCCAGATTCGTAATTAGCGACTCCGAAAACCTATAACGTATTTTTTTGGATTTTTTTTACCGTTTTCTCTCGATTGGACCTTCCAATGACCTTGAACCTGACGCGATAAAAGTCAAAGGACGCCAGATTTCTTTCGGCGACCCCGAAAACCATAGTAAACCCGAGCTAACCTCAGAATACATGTTTAAGAGTGTCAAATCCCTCGAAAATACAGTTGGTGGGTAGTGGTGTTTCCTATATTTGTAGGGGGGTGGGGGTGGCCGGGGGGTGGAGGGTAGTCCGTTTAGCGTGCAATCGACTCGGGATACTTATAAGATACTACCATAATTTTTTCACATTTTTTGGTCCAAAAACTGGCCTTACCCACCCTTCCCCTTTGACTGAATAAACCAGAGTGCGGTTCTTTTTTCAAATGTTGTTGATTGTGAAATAAAATTTTTTTTAATTTAACCCAATTTTTTGTTATAACAACCAAATTATTCATATTTTGTTAAATCACCTAAAAATTTGTTCATTACTGAAATTTTATTGGAATAAGCGAAATATAAAAAGATTATTTTGCGTGAACTAAATATTTTTTGAATATAATAAAGATATTGTATGTGCCGACGCGAAGTACCAAGTGTTCAAAAAGTTATATAAAATATGGTGAATATCAAGAAAATCCAAAGGTGTCATCCATTTATATTTGATTAAATTAAAACTGTTTTTATTTGAGTGATTTAATCACATTCTGCTAACCAAAATATAAAAAAAAATTTCCGTCAACGAAATATTTTGTGAATGTAATAAACGTATGGCTGAAGCTATACAAATTTATTTGAGTCAACCAAATTTTGTTCCTTGGTGAAATTTGGTTAAATAATCCAAACATGGTTATTTGGTAAAATTATTTTTAATAAACCAAATTTTGTTGATTGGTAAAATTTGTTTTAATTAACCAAATTTTGACATCTTGTCGAAATTTGGCTTAAAAAACCAAACTTTGGTTGTTTAATAAAATTGGCTGATTTTAAAAACATATTTTGTCAATTTAACAAAACGTTTGGGTCTAACGATCAAATTATTTATGTTTAGATAAATCAACTAAAACTTGTTTTGTTAATTGAACCAACTGCTACAAGCTAAAATGTAGAAAAATTATTTTTCGTCAAGCAAATATTTCGTGAATATATTAAACATATTCTATGGCTGAAGTAATAAAAATTTGGTTGAATTAAGCAAATTTTGTTGCTTGTTAAAATTTGGTTAATGAAACCAAATTTGGTTGCTTGGTAAAATTATTCTGAATAAAATTTATTTATTTAATAAATTTCTTATTTTAAACTTATTTTTGGAGGTATTAGCTGAATTATTTTTATTTGGTTAAATCAACCAAAACTTGGTTCAGTAATTAAATCACATTCTACTAACCAAAATATAAATAAATTATTTTGAGTCAACTAACACAGCCCCGCAAAAAAATCTGCAACCCGAGCTAAACCACCATACCCATACGTTTTTGAGGTGGCTGAATCAGAATCTGGAGTCAGTTTGACCCCACAAGGTCAACATCAAGGTCAATTGAAGTTCAACATAAAATAAACTATTAGGTTGGAGAAAATATCTACTCTCTAACGTTTTTGGGGTAGCTGAACATAAAGAAAACAATTGGATCAAAGAAAATCTCTAACCTCAGACGTTTTTAGGGTGACTGAATCTGAATCCGGAGTCAATTTGACCCCATAAGATCATGATCAAGATCAAATAAAGGTTAAAATGAGAAAGACCATTCAATCGGCGTCAGCAACTACTTTAAGATGATTTTGGGATCGCTAAATCCGAATCCGGGGCCATTTCTATCCCATGAGGAAGGAATGAACGTCATCCCGAGGTCAAAATAAATAAACCCTTGGGATTGCAGAAAACCTCCACTTTGAGACGGTTTTGGGGTCGCTGAATCCGAATTCGGGGTCCGTTCGACCCTATGTGTCGATTTTGTGGTTTTCTCAATTTTGACATTGTTCTGACTTTTATTCCGACCTGATAAGGTAATAATAACCCCGGATTGGGATTTAGTGACCCAGAAAACGTCTTCAAGTAGTGTTTCACGCCGATGGAACGGGGTTTTCACATTTTGACCTTCACTTGGCCTTGATTTTGATGTTATGTGGTCCAAATGATCCCAGCTGTACATTCAGCGACCCCCAAAACATCTGAGAGTAGTAGTATTCTCCGATCCAATGGATTTCTTTATTTTGACCTTCACTTGACCTTGATTTTGATCTTATGTGGTCAAAATGATCCAAGTTTGGATTCAGCCACACTAAAAACGTCTGATATTAGAGGGTTTCTCTGATCCAATTGTTTTTTTTTTGACCTTAACTTGTCCTTCATACTGACCTGATGGGGTAAAACTGACCCTGTATTCAAATTCAGCGGCCTCAAAAAATAAGTTATGGTGGTTGAGCTGGGGTCGCACAAATTGTTTTGTGGGGCTATGTAATTTACATTCATAATTTATCTGAGTACGCAAAATTGTGTAGCTTGATAAAATTTGATTGAATAAACTAATTTTTGTTGCTGGGTAAAATTTGGTTAATCTGATAAAAACCACATTCTTAGAACCAAAATGCAACACAAATTAATTTTATGTTAATCAAATATTTTGTGAATGCAATAATTGCTGATAGTGAACTGATAGTGAGATAATCACTGAGATAATCGCATTATAAATCAAAACTGTGATTTCTTCTGTATTAATTACAACAATATCTAAAAGTTCATCTCAAAAATTAATTTCCTGTAAAAAGCCGCTAATTAGACGGTTGATACTTTCACGCGATTGATACATGGTGATAAAAATCAGTACACTTGATTGCTAATGATAATGAAAGATAATGTATACACTCTAAATGATAATTAATCCGCGAATCATATTTTTTTATCAGAAGCGGATTGTGCTTCTGATAGATTTGTTAATAAATAAATAAAAAAATCTAGAACTAAGTAATGATCCGTGTCAATACGACAAATTTCGCGATGAAAAAATCGTGTCGCTGATATACCGACCCGCATTTCTAGTGACCTGGTGTGATATTATTTGACATCAGTAATCACGGAAAATTCCTTTACGGTTGTTTTGAAAGATGTTATAATAACTGGATAACAGATCTGTGATTGCTTATTAAAAAATATTTGTAAAGAAGATAAACAAAATTTCTGCCAATAATATTTAAAATTAGAAGAAGAAAATGATAAAGTTTTTAAGAAAGTCCGTTTTTCCACGAGAAAAGTCATTAAAAAATTATAATTGGCATAATTTTCGAAGATTATTGAAGTAAATACTATTTACAAAACGTTCTAATAAATAAGAAACAAAAAAACAAATAAATAGAAAAAGTGAAGGTAGCGAGAATCGAACACGCAATCTTCCGGCTATGAAGCCGATGCACTACTGACTGAGGTAGCGGCTTTTTGGTAGTGTTTTTTCCAAAACTCTATATGACCTGTGACGAATATTTTAAAGCTAATTTTCTCGAGAACACGAAAAAGATGGATATTACTTTTTTTGTTCATAATTTTTTATTTTACTAACAAAATTATAAGCCATAATTGGCGGTCTTTGTTTCTAGACAAAAAAGAAAGTTTCTTCAATCTGCACGATTTTAATAAGAAAATACTTTTAAGAAAAACTTTTATTTATTTGTAATTAATTTTATCTTAAAACTTTTATTAGTTTTTAAACATAAATTCTTGATTTAATTAATTACAAGATTGTGATCTATTTTGCCAAGTAATTTCTTCTTGGATATTTGTAAGCTATTTCAAAATTTTTTCGTTGTGAAGGAAAAAATTGTCCTTTTATTAAAGGATGCGAAGAAGGCAAATCATTTTTTATTGCTCAATTTTATTATCACAAACAAAAAACTTTAATTCCAGAAAATTCTGGATTTTAGTTTTTGTGCTCTTTACCTTAAATTATTTTTAATAACAAATTTTGACAAATTTCTGGAGTTTAGTCAGCCTGAGAGGCCATTTTTATAGATTTAAGTCGAAGAATAATTTTGTTCCGCGCAAAATATATAAAGATTTTACATTTGTTTACTTAAATTATTTCTAAGAATGCTAAATGTCACGTGTTTTAACAATACTTTATAGTATAGAAAGTCTAATAAGCTGCAGTGATAGATATAGGACAAAAATAATTCTTTGTGAAAAAGTATTGAAATTTTCTATTTGTTAACTTAATTTATTTATAACTAACCCTCAATTTCAGACATTAATGATTTTCTGGAGTATATTATGTCTAATAATCTAACTTTATACATATCAGAGAACAAATAATTTTTTTCGCAAATAATGCTGATAATTTTATATTTGTTAACCTAAATTATTTATAACAAAGTTAAATGGTAATTAGTAATAATAATTTGTGACAAAAAAAGTCGATTAATTTATTGCAATAAGCATAAGATAAAAAAGAATTTTCTTCGGAAAAGCAGATGAACATTTTCTATTTGTTAACTTAAATTAATAAAAATAAGAATAATAAATAACAAAGTCAAACATTAGGGGTTTACAGGTTTATGGAGGTTAATAAGCCTGATAAAGTACTTCGATATGGAATAGATTGGAACGATTTTTCTTCCTGAAAAAATGATCAAAATAGTTTATTTGTTTATATAAATTTTTCATTGCTCTAAAATTTTAGTGAAACGTTTCTTAATGCTTTTTATTTGATATTACAAATTTTCAACACCGTATCTCATTTCATGAGAACAAAAACTGTAACCAATATATATTTCGGTGATCTTGTTATAAATGATGAATTAAAAATGTTGCAAAAAAATTTGACCTAATAATTTAAAATCAGATGTTCCTTATTAAAAAGGCGTCACAATAAACTTTCGGAAAATAAAATTGAAAAAAGTTCATTTCTACTTTGCCGACTGAAATTACTTTATTTTAATAAAAAAAAGAAGAAAATACGCATCTATCTGTCTTCATATATTTTTATCACGTTTTAAAGTTTCAACAAACAAAATTTTTTAGCATGGAAAAAACCCCCGGAAAGCTAAAGTCGATAAGGTAGGCACCTGACTAAATTTATTTAGTTTCTTAACATTTAAAATCAAATTAAAGTCACTAAAATTTTTTGTACATGTAATGGAAGTAATTTTTAACCAAAATATTTTCATGCTCCTTATTTATTCTTGCGCATATAATTTTTATTTTTTATTTTTACGATAAAGTTTAAAGTTATGGTCAAATATAAATATAAAAAATGGTTCTTCTATCAGAGTATTTCAAGTTTTCAATTTCTTAATTTCTAATACACTAACTTTTAAAAAATTCCTAATTTGGAATCATTCCTTTTATTTAAAAAAAAATCATGAACAATCTTATGCTTATTCAGAAACAATTGTTTTTTTAATTATCTTGTGCAGTTAAATTGAAACTTTCAAATTATCCAATAAATCATTTTAAATATTATAATCCGTTGTACTTTATTCGCGAGACTCGAGACGAGATAGAAGTCATCACTCGAGGCGAAATTCGAGGCAAAATTCAAGACAAAATTCGAAACGAAATTCAAGGAAAGATTCGAGACGAGATTCGAAGCAAAATTCAATACAAAATTCGAGAGTATATTTGAGAAGTGGTTCAAGACGATATTCAAGATGAGATGGGATTCGAAACAAAATTCAAGACTCGTGACTTTGAAGGCTTATTTTTTTATTTTCAAAGAAAAATTATCATCAGGATTCCCCATTATCAACAATTTTAGGTTATGTTAGCGCTTCACATCTAAAATTGGTATTTTAATAAAAAAATAATTATAGTTTGAACAAGATTTGCAACTTTGGAACAGCCTTAGGCCATATTTACGTGCTTCACAGGAAATCGTTTTTTTACAAGAATCATTGGATTATAAAGGTTCGTAATTTTATTAAAAATTTCAGATTATAGTATACAACGTTTTAACTACAAAAATGGTGTTTAAAACAAACTCATTTTAATTGAAAGAAGTTTCAGATTCTTTTAACAATTTTTTATTATGTTTGCTTCCATTGGAAATTGCTATTTTTAATAAGAAAAGTGAGATTTCAAAGAAGATTAGTAATTTTTAACAATTTTAGATTATGTAGCGTTTTATAATAAAAATTGGTATTTTAAAATAAAATGTATCGTTAATCATATTTTTAATAAAACATTATTAGGTTTCAAAGAATAATTACATTTTGCAACAACTTTAGATTATTTTAGTACGCTTCTACTAAAATTGGTATTTTCAAACCAAAAATCTATTAATTATTCAAATTTATTTAAATCCAGTTGTTTAAAATAATAAAATTCGCAAGCCTGAGCAATTTTAGATCATGTTTGTTTTTTACGTAGGAAATTGCAGTAGCGCCTCGATTTGTAGCCAGAACGTTTCGGGCTCGATTCTCGCCGTCTACATATTTTCCAATTTTTTTTTCTTGTATTTCATTTATTAAAATTTTAAATTGTTAACTTACCTTTTGAATTCTCTGAAAATTATGCAAATATTAAAATGTTAAAGCTTTCATCGAATGAAAAATGCACTTTTCCCAACTTTTTAGCGAAAAAAATTATTTTTATGCGGTTTAATAATGTTACAATTTTACTTAAAATTTGTGTACATAATTTAACATTGGAATAGGTACGAAAAATTGCATTACAGTACAATAGCATGCCTATGGGTTATAAATAAATTAGTTAATCAATAAACAAATAAAAATAAAAAAAATAAATAAAAAAGGAAGTTTAGGCAGCGAGAATCGATCTCGCAATCTACCGACTAGAAAGCCGACAGCTACCACCTAAGCTGCCCTGCCAGTTGGAAGATTTTGTTGTTGACATTTTTGTTTGATTAACTTGAAATGAATATAAATAACCGGAATTCACAAAAATCGTAAAATTAATGACTGAATGATCATCTAAAAAATTTTCTGATAGAAGTAAAATTTTCCATTTTGGACGAAAAACACTAATACTATCCGCAATTGTCAGAAAGTTTTTCAAAATGTCAGATATGTGAAATTAAAAGTTCATCTTTAAACAAAAAGTTCCATTTAAAAAAATCTGAAATAAAAAAAATAGTTTTCAATCAAAAACAGATAAATTGATATGGAAAAAAATTAAATATACTAGTTAAATTATCAACCAAAAATATATTTTTTTAAGCAGTTGTATTTTTAAACAAAAAAGAGGAAATATTTTCCAAACGAGACGAATTTTCTACACAAAATGACTTTAAAAAAATAAATTTTAACAATGTAATTTAACTATTAGCCAAGTAGTTAAATTATCAAATGAAAATAATACTTGTCAACAATAAATATAATAGTTGATATTTTATTCAAAAAATATTTTAATTTTAAATTATATAAAGTTAAAATTGTCCAAAGAAGAAACGAATTTTTAAGAGAATAGTGTAATCTTCAACCTGAAAGATGAATTTTAAAAGAAGGAGATTAATTTTTGCTAAAAAAGATTAATTTTGCACCACAAAAGTTTATCCTATTTAATTTATCTAATAACAAAATAGTTGCATTCTCATTCCGAACAAATTAAAATTTTAAACCAAACAGTTCCAAATTTAATAAAAAAAAGATCAACTTTCTACTAATAGAGATAGATTTTCAAACAAAAAAGACGAAATTTCATCAAATTTTTTAATATTCAACCTAAAAATATTTTTCAGTCAAGGTAAAAAAAATTTAAGCAAATTATAGTTTGAAGGGAAAATAATGTTTAACACCAAATAAAAATTTTAAATAACTTTATTTCTTAAATTTATTTATTTGCCTTAATTATTCCTCAATTTGTTAAATCTTCCGGATTCGTTTTTTATAATTTTGTATGATTTTTGTAATATTTTTAAATCTTTTTGAATATTCTCTTAAAATTTATTCTTCAAAATAAAGAGCAATATATTTTCTTTTAAGTCTCTAAAATATTTTCAGTCTTTTACATTAATTTCAAGTTTGTTTAATCTTAAGCTGGTATGAATATAACTTTTTTTAGAGTCTCGAGAAAATGCCAGAAGATTTTTGAAATTTTCAGATTTGAAACCAAAATTTTAACAATATTCTTAATCTTCAAGCAAATACTTGATTTTAAGCAAGAAATATGAATTCTCGACTAAAAATGTAATAACAGTCGATATTGCAAACCAAATTTTTTTTTTTGAAATAAAAAATAGTTGAATTCATATAAAAAAGACAAATTTTCAACAAAATAAGTGAACTAAAAAATGTTTTTAATTTTTAATAAAAAATTTAAATTCATTAAAATAGAGGGATTTTCAAACAAATATTTAAAACCTTAGCCAAAAAAGATTTTAATTCGAACCAAACATTTGCAACTTTAATTATAAAAAAATGGAATCTCCAACAAAAAAGATTAATTTTTAAATTAAAAAGAAGAAATTTTAACAAAATTGTTGAATTTGGAACCAAAAAAGCTTTTTCAGGCCAGAATAAAAAAAAATAGGCAAATGATAATTTGGAAACAAAAATTTTTTTTAATGCAAAATACAAATTTCGAATGACAATTTTTACATATTCTTTGATTACTCTTGCTTTAAAGTCATCTAAATATAATTTTTCTAGTTTTTTAAAGGAAAATCAAAAAGATTGTTGAGATTTCAAACATGCTGAAAAAATATTGTTACATCCGCAAATTTTTAATTTTTCAGATCACCTCTAACTAGATGCAACCCACCTTACTTTGAAGAAAACCAAGCGACAATCGCTCGTATATTATATATAATCAGGCGCATTAGCGAGACACTAACGACGATAAGGAAGAAACCGCAAGGTAATTAAAGGTGCAATTTAGAAACTTTTTAATAATTTTGAAAGATTTTGAGATTTAATTTTTTGAGAGATTTGTGCGAAAACTTTAAACAGTTAATATTTAATTTTGAAAGAATAATATCAAGATTTGAAGACCTAAAAATGTTTTGAAAAAAATATGGAAGATCTGAAGACAATCATTTTAATTTTTTAGGATTTAAACAAAATGTAGTTAAATTCAATTTTGCAGGGCGTCCAGAGAATGAAAAATATATACTTGAGATTAATGGGAAAATTTCAAATGATGTTTTAATAATGAGTGCTAAGTGCACATTAAAAAAGATTACAAAACGTTTCAAATTATTTCCTAAAATTTTTAAAAAGAGTGTAAAACTTTTTAAAACAAAATTTAACCATAATATATCATTTTGGAATAAAATTGATTAATTTTAAGAGTTATTTAGAAGTTTTCATTCGAAACAAAAACAAAGAAAACTTATAAGAAATTTGAGGACTTTTGTGAAAATTTAGGATAATGACATAAATTCTTTAGGTCCCTAAAACAATTTCTTTCGATTTTTTAAGTTAAAAAATAAACTTTAGGAGAAAATTAAAAAATATTTCAAAATATTTTCTAAAATTTCGAAAAAGAGCAGAAGATTTTAATGCAAAATGTTTCAGTTTAGTAAGATTGAAAAATAAAAAAAAATAAACCACTAAATTCTATAAATATTGCAAAGATTTTGAAGTAATTTTTTACATTTTAAATTATTTGAAAACATTTCAACAAAAATTCGATTCGGTTTAAAATATTTTTAGAAATTTAAGAGTATTTCTATAGATTTAAACTATTCTAATCCTTTGAAACATTTCCGAAAATCTATCGAATATTTATTATTTCGTCCAAACTTCTGAAAGTCCTAAATATTTTTGAAAAGGCTCTGAAATATCCAAAAATCTCTTCTAATATTTTTCAAATTCCTAGGAAACTTTGGAAGATTGTGAGGTAATTAAAAAATTTTTTTAATGATTTTTCAAAATGTCAAGAAAAATTTGATTCATTCGAAAATAGTTTTAGGAATTTGAGAGTATTCCCATAGATTTAAAATATTTTAAACCTTGGAAACATTTCCGATAATTAATCGAATATTTATTATTTCTTCCAAACTTCTAAAAGTCCTTAATATTTTTGAAAAGGCTTGAATTTTCCCTTAAATTTGTAAAATCCTGAAATATAACATATATATTTTTAAAATCTTTTACATTCTTTTGGACACATATGAAATATTCAAAAATTTTTAAAAATATTTTTCGAATTCCTAAGAAATTTGGGAAGATTTTAAGGTCATTTTTTAAAATTTTGATTGATTTTTAAAAATTACAAGAAAAATTCGATTCATTTAAAAATATTTTTAGGAATTTAAGAGTTCATCCATAGATTTAAAATATTTTAAAAAGTCGAAGCATTTCTGATAATTAATCGAATATTTATCATTTCTTCCAAACTTCTAAAAGTCCTAAATATCTTTTAAAAAGGCTCAAATTTCCTTGATATTTTTTTAAATTCTGTAAAATAAAAAAATATATTTTTAATCTTTTATATTATTTTTTGACACATCTGAAATATTCAAAAATCTTTTCTAATAATTTTCGAATTCCTAGAAAAGTTTGGAAGATTTTAAGGTATTTTTTAAAAATTTTGAGCGATTTTGAAAAATATCAAGAAAAATTCGATTCATTTTAATGTATTTTTAGAAATTTGTAAAATCCTAAAAATAAAAAAATAAATATTTTTAATCTTTTAGATTATTTTTTGACACGTCTGAAATATTTAAAAATCTTTTTTAGTTTTCTCAAGAAAATTACAGCTTGACCTTAAGTTTAGGAAAGAGTGTAAAAATTTAAATTTTCAATGAAAAATTGAATAACTGATATTCCCACCCAAAAAGATTTGAATATTAAATAACATACAGTTGAATTTAATCAAAAAATGCGAATTTCAAATTAAATACGTAATATTTAAGTTAAAAAATTAAAGGTAGAAAATATTCAATAAAGTAGTTCAATTTTTATCGAAAGAAATGAATTTTTCAAATAACAAAAAAACAAGAATTTTTAACAAGAAATTAAATAGTTCAATTTTCAGCGAGTAAAATAATTCTGATCCAAAAAAGGAGGTTTGAACAAAGTACTTAAATTTTCAACCAAAAAAGATAAATTTTAAACAAAAAGATTAACTTTCTTCCAAAGTCAAGTTTTCATCTACAAATTATTTTTTAACCAAAGACAATATTTTTAACACAGTATTCAAATTTGTAACTATGGAAATAAATTTTTAACCAAAGTGATTGAATTTGTAATAAAGAAGAATAATTTCTTAAGAAAGAAACCCAGTGGGCACAAAGTTTGGCGGTGTCTTTTCGCAAAGACACCGACACGACATGGGCAGAGGATGTCGTAAAGGTGTCGTAAAGATGTCGTAACGATATCGTAAAGACGTCGCCAAATTTGGTCGCCACTGGGAAGTCAATTTTCAAACGCGTGATTGAACTTTCAATTAAAAAGTTCAATTTTTAAGAAAAGAAATGGGAATTTTTGTTTTTAATTTCTTAAGTTTTCAAGCAAAAATTATTTTTAAATAAAAAAGATTAATTTCTAAGCATCATGAATAATTTTTAATTAAAAGTGATGAATTTTAAATAAGATAAATGAATTAATTAGCATCCAAATAGTTCATTTTTAAACTAAAAGAGGCGAATGTTTAACAAAAAATGGAAAGTTAAGTGTTTAGTTTTATATAACTAAAAACAAATAACTACAATAATTTTATGAAAAATCGATTAGAGTTGTAAATTTTCAACTAAATATAAGAAACTTCAACCAATACAATTTTAATAAAAAATAGTTGACTCCAAACAAAAAAAAAAAAATTGGAGGAGATTTTTCTTCAAAACAATTGGTTTTTTATTTTGAAAAAATTCTTTTTTTATTTTTCGCTATTAAAGATAAAAATTTTTTGCAAATATGTACTTTGAAACGTTTTCAAAGTAAACAATAATGTTATCTTTGTGAGATTCAGAGTCAACATGATTATCTTCTGAAAAAATTTAAAGTACGTTTCTTGATAACATTCGATTTTTTTTATACTAAATAGTAGAATTTTCAACAACAAAGATCAATTTTGAATCCAAAATGAAATTGGTAAATTTTCAACCAAAAAGATAAGTTTGCAAACAAGAAGATTAAATTTCGACTGGAAACACAAATCTTCAAAAAAATAAATAAATTTGGAACTAAATAATTAAAGTTCAGACTAAAAATGTAAATGTTTTTTTAGAGAAAACGAATTTTCAACAAAATTGTGAGATTTTCAACTAAAAAAATAAATTTGAACGAACAATGGAATAGGAAAATTTTCAAATACAAAAATTTCACCTCTAACAATATAGATATAGTTCAATTTGTAACAAAATAAATGAATTTTGAACACAAGAAGAAAACATTTTCAGCCCAAAAACTTTAAAATAGAATAGTTAAATTTTCAGCCATATAAATGAATTTTTAACTAAAGTCATCAATCTCCAACAACAAAAAAATGACTTTTTGAAAAGTGGGATTACTTTAAACCGAAAAAGATTAATTTTCGGTAAAAAATTCAATAAAATACTTAAATTTTCATCGAAAGAAGTGAAAATAATAATTCTTAACCAAAAAAAAGGAGATTTGAACAAAACACTTTAATTTTCAACCAAAACTAATGAATTTTCAAATAAAAAAAAAACAACAAATTTTCAATAAAATAGTTAAATTTTCATCGAAAGACGTAAATTTTAAAGTAAAAAAATTTATTTGTAACAAAAAATGTAAGAGTTTATTTTCAAGTTGAAAGATTTATTTTGAAAATGGAGAGTTGAGCAAAATACAGTGAAACTCTTCTATAGTGCCAAATTGAGGGCTGACGGTGGATGGAAACTAACTCATTATAGCCCGCTTCGTTTTTGTTTGCTCACGCTTCAATGACAACCGCAGACCCCGCGTACCTCCTGTTATACCTACATGCAGCACGGCTTCAATTCTCGGATGCATCTGAAATAAAAATTTTTAACAAAAAAATATATTTTTTACAAATCACTAAAATTTCTAACCAAATAAATGAATCTATAAAGAAAAAGAATGATTTTCTAAAAAAGAACTCAAATTTCAAATACATGATTGAATTTTCAACTAAAAAGGTTCGTTTTTAAGAAACACCATAACTTGAAAAGAATTTTAATTAATTTTCTGTACTTTAATAAATAATTTGAAGTAAACATATACATGTTGTGGATCAATACAAAATTCAGGGGTACTTTTTAATAGTTTCCAATATTTTATACATCGTACACACGCTGGGGCTTACATGTATAGATAACTTGAAAGCTACCCGAATCGCACAACAGCAGAGGAGAAGCCATTCTACAGGGGCATTTTCAAATTTCGCGACTTCAAAGATGCATTCGAATCAGCGATTCGGTCAAGTCCATGCATCTATGGATCAAGTTTATCATGGCTTTCATAGCTGCGTTCAAAACTTCAAATGGTTAAAAATGTCAAAAAAATATAGGTTATGTTATGCACAAATTACAAATAATAAAAGTGTTTAATTAATAATAAAATGAGACATGTGAACTGAGAAGCAAACTTTTTTTTTCTGTGCAATAACATTATGGATATGAATAGAATAATCGTTTATATGTGATAAAAAAAGATACAAAAAAGGATAGAAGATTTACGTTCTGTACCTGGTATTTCAACAATCAGCTGACTTACATTAAGCTATAAGTTTCATTTCAAATGCACGCGTTGACGGAAAGTCAACAATCTTTCTGTCTTAAATTAACCGATAAAGTACATTTTACATACATAAAGCAGTTGACTTTCAACCAAGCGCGTTACTTAAAGTCATGTTATACTCATCAATTGACTTTCAACTGGCGAATGATCCTTTTGGTTACATCTGTAAGTCAACCGCCTTTCTCTACTGAAATTCAGAATCTTGTTTTACTGTGCGTGTTCTCAATATATTTAAATTCTTCTAATTGTACCGGTAACGCACCTCACAGAGATATTTTTTATTCTTCAGAAGTGGTCATATTTTGATTTTATTTAATTGCTTATAATAAGTCTAATAAACTACAAAATATAAAAGGAACAGAGAGTTTGGCATAATCCCTCAGCGTAGTGCCAAACTTTTTTCGAGGGTCCGTAGAACTGCTCTCGCGTCTCGTATGAAAAGTGACATTTGGTCCCTCCTATATCGAAACCTGGCGTTATTTGGACCCAGTGTCTAAGGACTTTATTCGATCAGGATATTATAAACTACATTATACTACAGATTCAGCCAATTTTATCGGGACCATATTTTCCATAGATGTGTGCGGGATCCTTTGCATTAGAAACTCGTGGAGTAATCGCGATACTTTTTCTTGCAGCGTTAAAAACTTCAAAAAATAGAATACCTCTCATTTACATGGGCCGAAGGCGGCTCCAAGTGCATCTTATTTTAGAAGCAGTTAATAAGCGTTCCGTCGGTAACTTGAAGAATTTTGTCTGGATGTTAGCGCCACGCAGTGGAAACGTCAGACAACAGAGCTGCCATGGAAGTGAGAGCAGTCACACAGTGTCCTTGAGATTATGAGACGAGAAGTCAGGACTCAAGGTAATGTACAGTCTTCGCAAAACCAATTTTTGATTTTTGTTAATTTTTCTAACCCAAGACAGAATTGATGCAACTATTCCAAACAGCGATCGCATCTGTTTAAAAGGATTTCCATTTTTTTTTTATTTTGAAGAACAGCGTCGACCTAATCTGAGACATCAATTCCACACTTTCCGCAAAGCAAAAAATTTTTTTTCTGGCATAAACATCATTTAATGCCAGCAAAGCGTCTTTTGGGAAATATTTTTTGACTATCTGGAGATTTTTGAGCTCGTCATCCATGATTGCGGATGATACGAGGGTAGTTCAATAAGTCCTTAGAATGAAGTATAAAAACAATTTTTTTTGGGTAAATTTTTTTTTATTTTTCAACATAATCTCCTTGAAGCTCTA
>NC_046657.1:29995034-30000596 GCF_010883055.1 Belonocnema kinseyi | reverse complement strand
TAGTCGGGAGTGGTGCTGACTGAAAACAGATGATTTGGAGCGATTCGCGCGCCATCTGTTGGTCATTCTAAGGACTTATTGAACTACCCTCGTACCTTTTCAGGATTAACTTTCACGTCTTTTCTTGGACTGAACTTCAAATTAAAGAATTATTTTTTTCACTGATCTAAAAAATTATTTGCAAATTTATTATGTGTAAGTAAGAATTTCAGTTAGTCAAAAAATGTTTTTAAACATGACAGTTGATTATTTCGACAAAATTAATTAAAAAACTACTTTTCTCATTTCGTCATGGAGACTGTCGAAGACTGACGTTAAATCCTTTTTGATTATAAAAGACCGTCCGGACTAGATGGTCAGGTGTACGCGGCTTATTTGAAAAATTAACCTGAATATTACGAAATAAATTTATTTTTATAATTTGAAAGGGCGGGTGCACTCTCGCGCTCGTTTTCGTAGGTTTAATGCGTACACTTTAACTACATTTTTTCAAATATCGTAAATACTATAATTTGAATCGAGAACTGTGGTTCAAACTTCTAAAGAATTACAGCCATAAATTGTAACAGAATTTTTTTCTTTTTGTTTTTAAAGAAGATTTTCAAAGCACCTACGGGCTTTGACGATTACATTCTAATCGCGAAACTCGCGCTTCGCGCTCGATAATTCGTATCCAATTAAAAAACTTCATAGACATAATTTTTAAATCTCGTTAAAATCTACTGAAAATAACGGTTTATACTTATGGATCTCTTAAAAAACCAAAATTGCATATTTTTGAAAATTATCCAACTTTTGGCAATTTCGTTTAATCAAAAAATTTCATGATGATAATTTCGAAAAACATATGTTTTACTTCTATTAGAAATTTGGATTGATATTTCTTAACCTATTAATTTTTTTTCCTTTTTAAGAAAATTATCAAAATGTGGAAAAGCATATAACTTTTGGAAGTTTTATCGAATTCAAAAATGTCATTGTTAATTTTTAAATTTTGGTTGGAAATATCTGCTTAACAAACTTAACTTTCATTTTGGGAATCTTAAAAAGTGTATCAAAGGCTGACTTCATTGGGCAAATCCTTCAAAAGTTAGCGTAGCTACAACATTCAGGTAACCATACATACAGGCAGACAGACACCGATAAAATTGTATGATTTTCGGATTCTGTGAATGTTGAAACGTAAAGATCCGTTAAAAACTAGGAATCGAAAATTTGGACGATTGCATTACACTTTTATGCATGAGAATGTAAAAATTGCGTGAAAAGTGGTCCAGGATCCAAAAGATCATCATGATTCAAATCAGTCACATTCGCGCACATTTTGTATTTTCTTCACGCTCTTAACTTTGTGTTTGGCCAAAACGAAGGAGAACAATCCCAGAGTACGAAGACGATTTGCACGTATCCCTTGCCCAAGAAATTTTCGCAATACACAACCATTCTAGATTATTTTTACTGAAAAATACGACACATATCGCACTCATGAGATTCTTGCAATGTCTTAACCAATAAGAAAAGACTTTTTCTTTCAAACGGTGGAGAACCCCTTCACGCTCAGAGTGCACTCTGAGCGCTAATATCGAAAACACCCAGGGTCTTAGCGCCCTGGAGCTTATTGTGTATTTACACGCCTGTCGTATGCAGACGGAAAATGTATCTTGCTCTCACTCTACCATGTGACGATGTTATGCATTCATCTCACTCTAGATTTTTCACCCAACGGAAAAACAGATAAAAATTTAGAGCGCGATAAATGCGTGGCATTGTCACATGGTAGAATGAGAGGAAGATACGCATGCCGTTACACCATCAAAAAATGATTAGGGTCAGTACACAAACTACACACTCTTTAGATACTAGCCAGTGATTTAACGCAATCTGCATAGCTATTATGGAAACACATTTTTTTCCAAGTTAGTGTGTTTTCATGCCTCTGCAAGCAGGCAGCCTGCATGTAGAAAACCCATAAGATTGAAAGAGATAGGCCATTCTCTATCTCTCTCACTCTTATGGGTTTTCTGCATGCAGGCTGCCTGCTTGTAGAGGCATTAACGCACCCTTAGGGTGGCGTCCCATGATTGCAGATGTGCGTTGTGTTTTGTGTGATGCGTCAGTTCACTATACAATTCAGCCAATAATATTCTTCTAGATATTCAGAGAAACACTGTTATTGGCTAAAATTTCTAGTGATTTGACGCAATAAGCAAAACGCAACGCAATTCTGCAATCATGGGTACCTTGCATGACAATATATAGATATACAGTAATGGCATTCGTACTACACAAACACAAGATTTTTATGCGTATATATACGCATAAATATAGTACAAACGCCATTACTATAAAATAGGAAAAGTATCCAAGGTATCACACAAGATGGCTTAAATTTGGGACACCCCCATTACCTTTATCCACTATCCAGTTAAGGTGTATTTACACGCCTGTCGTATGAAAACGGAAAATGTATCTTCCTCTCATTCTACCATGTGACGATGCCACGCATACATCGCACTCTGGGTTTTTCTCTATTTTGTGTTGGATGGAAAATCTAGATTGAGATAAATACATGGCATCATCACATGGCACAGTGAGAGGAGGATACATTTTCCGTCTGCATGCACCAGGCATATAAATACACCATCATACGGATCATTGGTTTCATCCGATGGGGTTGGTATCCTGCCCACTTTTGTCAAAAATTGAAATTGGTAATTGGAACAACATATTCGTTCACATTGTTTTTGGCGGTTGTGAGTTTCGACGGTTGTGTCAACAAAGATTTCTTTGCTTAAAATTTTCTTCACTTATTGAACAATCTATTCGCTAATTTTCAACTTGCATACAAGAAGCAAAACCCAAATAAAAGAGAAGAATAAATTTATAATAGATTCGACGGGTGTAAGTTTATACTGTTATTTACACATTTAACCCTACCATAGACTGGCAAACTGAGCTGGCTCATCCTCTAATGGTAAACCGGGGTTCCGCTACTCCCCAAACTTGTACCCTGGCACAATGCTTTCTATGTGCAGTAAAACTACTTTAATATAGCGCATTTCTTCGTTTTATAGTGTAGAAAATAATGGTAATAATAATACTCTCTTGACTTTAAAAAAATGTTGAATAACTTGGTAAATATGAAAAAAAACTGAAAATTCCGCAAAATTGACTAGTAAAATTGATTATTAAAAATTCAGATTTATTATAAATAATGAAAAGTTGTTATGAATATTCAAAAATAAGGAAATAATGATAACAACATGTATGTTTAATTTACAGAGGAGCAATTAGAGCACAGGACGGCCCTGTGCTCCTCACAAACTGCATGCTGACACCGTTATCAGGAAGTTTTTGTTTTTCTGTCCGCAACTCGAGGACTTCAAAAGACAGGTATTTAAATGCCACTGCTGTCGGAATATTTGTTTGTGTGATAGTGCATTTTGTGTGAAGCAACTTTTGTTAGTTTGAAAAAAATGGATCAAAAGGAATTTCGTGTTTTAATAAAGCATTGGTTTTTTGGCGAAGAAAATATTGTTGCCTTGGCTTGGTAAACATTATTCGGACTCTTCACCAGGAAAGTCAACCGTTGAGAAGGGGTTTGCTAAGTTTAAACGAGGCAATATGAGCACCGAGGACGATGCACGCAGTGGATGCCCCAAAGAGGTCGTTACTGACGAAAACATAAAAAAGGCCACAAAATAATTTTGGATGACAGAAAAGTGAAGTTGATCGAGATAGCTGAGGCTCTAAAGATATCAAAGGAACGTGTTGGACATATCGTTCATGAATATTTGGGTACGCAAACGCTCTGTTCAAAGTTGGTACCGCGCGAGCTCAAAATCGAACAAATGCACCGTGTTACAAGTCAATGAAAACAATAGCAAAATTGCATCAATTGGGCTTCGAATTGCTTCCGCATCCACCATATTTTCCGGATCTGGCCCCCAGCGACTTTTTTCTGTTCTCAGACCTGCAGAGAATGTTCGCTGGAAAGAAATTGAGCGCCGATGAAGAGGTAATCGCCGAAACTGAGGTATATTTTGAGGCTAAAGACAAATCCTACTACCATAATGGTATCGAAAAATTGTATGCTCACTATAATCGTTGTATCACCCTCAAAGGTAAGTATAGTGAATGATAAAATCACATTTTATACAAAAAATTTCTTTTCTATGTTGGCCTACGAACTTTTCAGCCCAACTTTAAATGGTGTTTACTGACAGATGGTCTAGCAGCATTCGCATCCTCAATCTTTAAAGAAATGTATAAATGTAAATAGAAATCAAAAGATCGAAACATTCAAAGAAATAAGAAAATTATATCCTACATCTGACACTTCTTGATCACCAGCAGCAGAAATTGGTTCGAATGCTGGATCGTGGGCGTCCTCCTCTGATTCCGTGTCTGTCAACCCTTCCTCGTTATCTGGTTCGTCATTGGACGGTTGATCAAGTGCCAAAATTCGCTCTCTGCGATTAAAAATTTCCGTTACTACAGTCAGGCTGCGCAATTGGTAGCGAGAATCCATTTTCTGAAGAAAATTTGATCGTTATTACTTATAATGATTTTTTAACGGTTATATATATATATATATATATATATATATATATCGATACAAGGCAAAAGCCTTGTGCACCCTAAGACCACGGAGCAACCCAAGAACAACCGCCTTCTGCATTTTTCGCGCAAGTGTTCTAGCATATTGTCGACACGCAGGGATGCTTTTTAGGCCATTAGCAAGTGAAAGCTTGGCACCTCCAAGAGCGCCGATGATGAGGACGATCAATTTAACAGAATATTCCAGGTACAATCGTTGCAACTCCCTAATAAGGTCTCGATACCTCTCTTTCTTTTCATTCTCCTTGGTTATGATGTTTTTGTCAACTGGTGCCGAAAATTCGATAACGAACATGGTTCGCTTCTCGAAGTCAAGAAGAACCACATCAGGCCTCGAGTGAGCAACAGAAACAATTGTCGAGAATATAAAGTTCCAGTATATGCGGCACTTCCCATTCTCGACAATTGACTCAATTTCCCTAGGAGCATTTAGAGGAGCGATATAAAGGATAATGCCGTAGGAGTGACAGAGATGGTAATAAAGCACTCTTAGTGCCGCATTGTGCATTAGAATGTAGGTCGTTCCCGCGTGCGTTGGACAACTAGATAGTATGTGAGCTAAATGCTCGGGGTGTGCATGACACGCCCTGCTTCTATCATTGGGAATGTCTTGACTCAAAATGTAGCGACGATATGTTAAGGTGGGAATGACACCGTCTTGGCATGCAAAAATGAAACCCTTCGTACCAGACTTCAATCCGGGCGATTTAAGGAAAGCAAATGTTAGCTCACAAGACATTGACTGATTCTTCACATTTCTGTTGAAGATACCGTGCATCCTCTTATCGAGGAGCTGTTCATGAAAGTTTTTCTCGTGTGCTTTCTTAATCCGGGCTTTCGGGAGTGAGTACTCGAGATAGATAAGATTTGATGCATTTTGCTCACCCCTAATACTGAAGTCAAGTCCGAGTGCTTCAGCAGCCTCCTCTGCTGCTTTGTACA
>NC_046657.1:29981419-29994934 GCF_010883055.1 Belonocnema kinseyi | reverse complement strand
TCCATGGAACTACTCCAAATGAATAGAGTAGTACCGGGACGGCAAGCATGTTCGTTGCAGATACTTTATTCCTCGCCGACAGTTCGGAAGACCAAATCTGTCCGATGAGACGTTTGTATTTGCTTCGGAGAGTATCCTTTATAGATGTCACATCTTGAATGCGGCTCTGTGGCACGCCCAGGTATGTATAAGTCTCTCCAGCGCAAAGGTGTCGTATGGCGCTTCTATCAACGAGCTCAAGATCTTTAGGGATGCCATTAAGTTTTCTTCGCTTCAAATAAACCTTGGCGCATTTGTCTAACCCAAATTCCATTCCAATTTCCTTAGTAAATCTTTTGACAATCCCCAGAGCTAGATGCAGTTGCTCTCTGTTTTTAGCATAGATCTTAAGATCGTCCATGTAAATTACATAAGTGACCTTGTACTTTCGATCTGCAGGTTTGCCGCACAAGTACTCGTCGGAATGGCGAAGTGCTAGAGATAGTGGCAACAATGTAAGGCAAAAGCGGAGTGGGCTCATGGTGTCGCCCTGAAAGACACCTCTCTGAAGCTTGAAGCTCTTTATATTTTCTGAGTCTTCGTCCAGTCTATGCTGAACTTCGTAGACTTCTCTCCAAAATACTTCGACCTCCTCTGGTTTGGGTGGGTGTTCGACAGTAACTGGAGTGTCTTGGAAGAATCGAGATGAGTCAGAGAGAAACTGTTGATTTTCTCTGACCCACCTCTCACTCCACTCTAGACTTCTCTTAGCGTCAGATAGTATCCGTATTCTCTCAACAATATGCTGTCTGATGGTCAGCAGCTTTGACTTGTTAAGTGTGTGATAACGGGTCCGGAGTTCGCGCGCGAACTTTCGAACCTTGGCGGTAAAATTTCTGCTAGATGTGATGTAGTCAATCACACACTAAATGCGGGACGCGTACTGTCTTGCCCAGCCTATCTTTATAGCAAGTTGATGTATTCGTCTTTTGGTCTTATGATCAGCCGTTGGTTTTGTTTTACGGTTCGCATCGGCCAAAGCTCTCGCTGCATTATACACACAATAATTGATACCCCAGAGGTCGGATTCTCCGGAAAAATGTCCACGAAGCTCGTCATCCATTTCAGCCAGATCTTTATGCTTGAGAGAAACCGTGGTGTTGATGTTTCTCCGGGTCGTAAAGCATCGCTCTTAATCTATTGGATGCCTGCCCGCGGTTGGTCTTAGTGTCGCCTCTCTTTCTTTGTTGGCGGCTTGTTCTAGCTGTGGTAGAGTAGGCGTTCCGCTTACATAGCCTCTTTTACGGAGTAGTTCAGCATGGTTTCGCAGACGTTGCTGCGAAAGGTGCGATAGCTCCGGGTGTTTCTCGCACCACAGAGCATACAGCCGTGCCATGTAACCCCGTTCAGGGGCCACACTCGCATCGTAGCACTCTAGCAAGTCGTGATTCAGTCGCTCCGTCCACCCAAAGGTTGCGAGATCCCGCCGATCCATCGCATTGAATCCATTTTCATTAGCCCCCCCCCAGCTCTAGATTGGTCGGCATTGTTGGCCGACCTATTGTCGGGGGCCCTGCACGTTCTGTTGTTTTGAACCGCACTTACTACAACTATGTTCGGTGTTGCCATTGTTGTTCTCACGAGAAGCTAGGAAAAGGGGTTCGTCCATCCTTGTAGAGCCTCGCATGCAAGGATAAGGCTGCGTACTCTGAGAGGTCGCCCGGTATTCCAGAGTCACCGTTCTAGACACCTCACCCAGGTGCCATTCAGCTTTCGGCACGGTTTTGACACCTCCGCTTGGGGGTTAATTCCTTCGGGACCACCCCTGGACAATTGTCCGCGACTGCCTATTTATTTTTGTAACCATATTCAGCAGAAACCCTTGGTACAGGGACCCTCTATCCGTAACCCGAGGACGCGTTCGGTGGCTTTGTCATAGGCCCTTCGATTTGATTCTAGAGGAATCAAAATCGAATACATATATAAAGAAATTTATTTTTAAACTTTCAAATTACAAATGCATTTTTAAAACGTCCAAATGAAATCGTTACAGTATCCGGCTGAAATTCACTGTACCTCATTTTTTGCTATTTTTATATTTAAAAAAAAAATTTTAATTTAGAACTTTTAAATTCATGCTTAAAACATATTTTTGAACTGATTTAACAAAAAAACTAAAATTCCCTCACCCACTCAATTCTAGAACGTAAATAGTAAACCGGGGTGCAGCGCAACCCCATACAATGTTTCCTGGTGTATAGAGCTCACACCAAACACTAAAGCGTTCGTTCGTTGACCGAGGTAGGGATGGCCAAGTCGATTCTGATTCCTTCGAAGAATCGATTCCTTGGCGTCGATTTTTCTATTCTTTGGAATCGATTCTTGATTCTAGGGAATCGATTCCAGGAATCGACTCTTCATCGGAATCGACATCGATTCTGATTGCACAGCTAAGAGGAAATAAATTTTTTCTTTCCTATAGGTTGTTATCTGTGATTCGTCATTGCCATATTTCGGTCATTTCATTGGAGGTGTCTTCCGTTGGGTGGTTTTCTTGCCTTCGTGTCGACTTTCTCACATTTCAAACAGGTCGTCGGATAGGTCTGTCACTATCTTCATCAACATGCGTCATGCGCGTGCTTAGCAGTGGAACTCCGATGCCGTGTAAGTTTTCGAATCCGAACGGACCTCTTTTTTTAACAATTCTGAGTAAAAAGAGAGATCCGGAAGATCCGTTCGAATTTGAATACTTTCACGGCATTGGAGTCCCAGACCCCTTACTCTACTCTCCTCTGCTGTCCGACGCATTGTTTCAGTTTCATTAAATGTGTTATCGAGGGAGATCATCATTGCTGATCTCTGAAGAGGGAGGTTATCCATTGACTTAGAAACGTGAAGAGGCAGCTAGAGTATTTTAATCAAATAAATATGTTTATCTCTAAAAAAAACATAGAGAATATTTTTACCCGTTAAAGTATTAAAATTTGAACTTTGCACTATTTAGGTTTGTACTTTTCGCCACTTATAATGTTTTTATGGTATAATAGGTGTAATTTGCAACATAAGTACGTTTTTATATGAAAAAAAGAACAGGTAAAAAATGTTTACTGCGCGCTCTTTTTGGAGTGGGGGAACATTGGAATCGGAATCGAAGAATCGATTCCCACGGTCGATTCTTAGACTCCACGGAATCGACGCGTGCGTCGGAATCGAGGAATCGATTCTCACCGAGCTTTACCCATCCCTAGACCGATGTCAACTGCCAAATAGTTGAAGTGAATTATGGTTAGGGTCCTAGAGCAAACTGCTCCTGTCCTTAGTCAGGAGCGTATTTTTAACTTTTACTGGGGTGTCGTGGAACCCCGGTTTACCAGTCTAGGGTTAAATATTTTGTAAAAATTAATCCATAGTTTATCCAAAAGTTCCCGTAAAAAATATAACGTCGGATATTTGGTGTTTTGTTATCGGTACTCTATGGAGAAAACCTTTTTTACAGTATTTTGCCGAAATCATGTTGAAACTACTAGGATTCAAGTTCTAACCTCAAAATAAAATTTTCATTTCTTATTTTATGTTATTCGAAGCATATCTATTTTATGCCACTGAGCAGAATAGAGGGGAACAGGGGGGTTACGAAACGTGACCCATTCTTATGAATTAATAAAGTAGTTCAACTTTCATCATAGTAGTTGAATTTCAACCAAAAAAGGGGCTTCCCACGAAATAGTGTAATTTTCAAGCAAGTAACTGAATTATCGAATTAACGAATTGAATTATCGAATTAACGAATTTTCAACAAACTTCATTATTAACTTAAAATTCTTCACAAAACCATTTAACTGTCAGCCAAAAAGAATAATTTTCTACTAGAAAAGGCAAAATATCAATAAAATACAGGAATTTTTAGCCAGAAAGTAAATTTGTTTGACAAAAATGCGAAGTTTGTAACAAAGGGGACCAATTTTCAACAGATTACATAAATTTTTATCCAAATGGTTGAATTTTTTAACCAAAAAGATTACTTTTTTACCGAAAAAGAAACTATTTTCAACTAATTTGATATAGTTTTTACCAAATATGCGAATTTTCAAACTAAGAACATGAGTTTTCAAAACAAAATGACATGTTTAAACTCTCATTTAAAAAAAAACTTATCTTTAATATGAAATTGAATTTTCAACCAAAAAAATTAACTTCCCAAAAAAATGTAATCGCTAATATTTGAAGCATAAATGGTTTTAATTTTGATTCGGAAACATTTGAATTCAACCAACAAATAAATGTTTTTAAAACGCAATTGATCTCTCATCGCTCAAAAGTGTACTTTGAATTGTCTTTAAGTATAAATATTTCGATTAATTTCAATTTCATACGTCGATACAAAAAATTAATTGACACTTTAACTTTCGGATTTATTAATTTTTGAGTGCTGCTATGCGTCCGCAATTTGCACGTATACTTTTCACGGAAAATTAATAAGTACATTTAGAATTGATATATTCAAGCGATTTTTGAATTGATATTGTTAACAATTTAATGTTAATCAAAGTATCGTTAAATGTTGATTCTTTCCTTCGGATTCCATTTGTTGGTAAACAAATTTCCTGTTATCAGTATCATTAGAAAAAAATGATTATAATAAATTATATAAATAACTAATAAAAATAAATAAATACTCTGGACACATGTGAACAGATTAATAAATTATATTGAATGGCACATTTTCATGATCTGCTATACCTTTTCGAAAGAAGCAAGTAATTCTAAAATTATTAACAAAACATAGAAATATTTAACAAATTATATAAACAAGTAACCAGGGTGGTTTATTCGAACGAAGTGCATGATGAGAATGTGGCCACCAAAGAGGGGCAGATTTTAAATCTACATCAGCACAAGTGTGGCTGGGGCATTGACCAAAGATCAAGGCTTTAATCACCATAACATTGTCTTTTTATTTTAATTGTCAGATATACGATTGTAATACAAATTTGCACTGAAACCATTAAGTATTTTTTTTTTACATTCTTTTTGATTATCGTGTGGACGATTGTGCTTTATATAAGGACTTATATGCTCTACGTTATAATTCCTTGTGGTAGAGCGCTCAGGACCTACTGGAGTTTCATTAACTTCAACTGGATTCCGCTTTCCATGTTGATTTTTGCTCGTCTATAATTTCTATTGCTGCATTTAAATATACCAGAAAAAATATTAACTCTCTCCAATACTGTAAACACGTCACCATCGGATGTTGATAATACAATTTGTTCTTGGGTTGGCATAAGCCCATACTTTGACGCTGATACTTTCATTTTTAATCTTTTATCGAAAGGAAAAGTGTATTTACGAAGTTCGAATACTCGGTTCGGATTCGCATCGGGAATAAGCCTGATAAATTTAAGTTGGTGAAGCGCACATCCATTTTCGTCAGAAGAAGGAAGCCTCACAGAAGAAGTCATGAACATGGCAGGCTGAGATCTGGTTCTGACACGAAGAGGCGGCTCGTCAGGAAGAGGAGACCTGTCGGGAAAATGATGTCTTTCAGAAGAAGAAGTAGAAGGTCTACCACGAAGAACACCAAAAATAGGTTCGCCATTAGGTAAAACATCAAACTATGAACTTATCTCTGCAACACGAGAAGATTAACATTTTTTTTTGAAGTACGTTGGTATTTCATGAACCTCTTGTGAAAACATTGTAAGGCGACTGTGTAAAAGAAAAAGAAAAATGGTTTCTCGGATTAGAATAGTTATAAATATAGATAACAAACGTGAGCAAACTCGTTTCTCGATCCTCGAAGTTGAATAACTTTAAAATCATTCAATAAAAAATCTTTTCAAATAACCCGCATCGACTTGCTAAGCAAAAGCGTTTTCATTTTTCAACTCAATATAAATTTGTTGGATTAAATTGTTCAGTAATATTCATTGAAAGTTTCAAGCAAAAATTTTAAATTGTATTTATATATTCTTATACTATTATACTATGATATTCACCAATAGAATTAAGGACTATCGCAAAGGTGAAGACCAAAGTATAAACGACCTTCATTTTTTTCGAGGTGGGGAAAAACTGATCAATTTCTTAATAAAGAATTATGTTAACATTGTAGCAAAGGGAATATTTAGGTGCTTTATTACAGGTTGTATAATATATCAATTCATTCAGACTAATATGAAAATAATTTAAATACAGTCTATAATTATCTACACGGCTAGAGTGAGCGGCAATAAAAAATTACTGGTGACTTTGAAATACGATAACTCGGTTAACAAGAAAGCTCGATATTTTTTACGGAGAGAAGGATTTTGAAATTCTTCTTGGAATAAATTCCATTAGAGATATTTTAGACTTTGTTTTAGAAAGAAGTATGACTTAAGGAGCTTTGTTAACTCTTGAATTCTGGTCAAGAAAACTTGAAACATCTTTATGAGTTTCCGAGTTATGGCTTTGCGGCTTAAGCCAAGAGAAACTTGATGAAAACATGCTTGGCCATTTTTAGTCATAACTAGTTTCAATTTTTTTCAGCGCAGAATAAAGATAGGAATTAAAAGATTATCTTATATAAATTACATGCTCATGCTATAACTTTTTGAAGTCATAGCACGAGTTCATATAATTTGTTTATATATTTAACAAATAGTATCTTCATCAAGTCGATTAATCGACTTTGTCGATAAAAGCATGTAATGTTGCCACCAAAATATTATTTTAAAAATGAATAACCGATCATGTTTACTTTTTTATATACGCATTAAATCCAAAGGATTCTTAGAGTAGGAAAGTTGTTTATCAAAAGATAGAAGAAAAAGGAAAGAATCATCATTTTTTCGCTGTTTGAATTACCATAACATTTTAAACAAAAATTCATAAATCGCTTGCACATGTCAGTTATGAATTGATTAAAATTTTTTTTATCGAAATCTAAAATCAATTTAAAATTGTGTTCAAAAAGGTTTTAAAAAAACTTAATATTTCCGAAAGATAATGAGTGTCCATCAATTTTTTTTAAATGTCGCATACAATTATAATGAATAGAAATATTTATATTCAAACGAAATTAAAAGCACGCTTTTAAGCGAAAAATTGAACCAAAATATTTGTTGATTTTTTAGCTCCTTCTTGATTGTTGTTTCTTTTTGTGTTGTCTTTAAAATGTTTAGAAATTAAAATTGCAAAAATAAACTGCAAAAACCACCTGCAAAAGGAATTAAAATTGCATCAGCGATTTGGAAGATGTAATGGAGTTTTAAAAAAGTTGGGTATACAATTTAAAAATAATTTAACTCTCTGAATTTTGATAAACTTGAAAAATTATATTAACCATAAACTTCACTCATTCAACACAAAAGTTCAGCCAAGTGTTATTCATATCGCTAGCCCCCCCCCCCTCCGAGAACTCAGATACTCTGGAAATAGATTGCCCCATAACTTAATTCGATGCGCAGTGGCACTATGCCACTGATACTATGGGACTTACAAGTGCACAGGAGATTTTTTTTTGACCCCATGGAATACCTCTGGGCCAAGTTTTTTGGTTATTTATGTTATATGTATGTTATGTTATATAAATCTTCCAATTCTCACTAGCATTCAACTTTCATTTACAGGGGAAGTGCCAGATGGTGTTTTTTGTTTAAATTTTCCTAATTTTTATAAAAAAGGTGAAACATCAAAGTATGTTTGGCCACTTTCCAGAAAAACGACTTAAAAGTTTTCAGCACCGGTCTTATGGACTGGAAAAATATATTTTTGAACTAAAGAAGTGGCTCAGGCGGTCGCGCTTTGCGTTCGTAGCAGGAATGTCGTGGGCTGGATTTTTGCTGCCTATATTGTTTTCCATTTTTTTGTGCATTTTATTTACTAAACTATTTAAATATTAAATTCCCTTTTAATATTTTTTAAATAATTAAAAAATAAACTATTAAAAATGCTTTCTGTTAATAAAAAACTAGTTCTTTCGACCTTTTTTCGCAAAAAAATTATTTTCTATAAATTTTATTCATTTTAACATTTTGAAGGCATCTGTATTATCATCAAAGATAGTTTCCATCAACTAGGGTAGAAATCATTGCATAATCTGTCAAAATCGAAATCAACACTATCGATCTAGTTAACTGGTCAAATAAAAAAAATACATTTATAATACGAGTAATTTAAAGGATTCTGTATTATCATCAGAGATAGTTACCACCAATTAGGGTAGATATCATTACAAAATCCGTGAAAATGGAAATCAACATTCTCGATCAAGTTAACCCTAGCGGACCGAAGAAACCGAATGGAGCCTCTACAAAGTACCCGTAAAGATCCTATTAAGTCCCCATTCGGTTCCTTTTTAAAAAACTCAAAAAGAAAACAGCAAGGTTAACCTTTAGACTGTTGAAATTCGGATTCTACGTTAATTTTTCTATTAGAAACTCATGGAGTAATCGCAATATTTTCGTTTGCAGCGTTAAAAATGTAAAAAAATGTAATTAACTTCTGCTGAAGGTGACTTCAAGCGCATCCATAATAGCTCAAATAGTATGTTGCGCGCGAAGTTTAAAAATAAACTTCTTTCTAACCTGCATCACAGCGTTGTTGTCTGAGGTTTCCACTGCGTGGCGCTAGCATCCAAACAGAAATCTTAAAGTTACCGACGGAACGCTTATTAACTGCTACTAAAAGAAAATTCACTTGAAGGCGCCTTCGGCCCATGTAAATGACAGGTATTTTATTTTTTAAAGTTTTTAACGCTGCAAGGAAAAGTATTGTGATTACTCTGTGAGTTTCTAATACAAATTTTAACGTAGAATCCAAATATCAACAATTAAAAAGTTAATTTTGATGTTTTTTTTTAGTTTTTTAAAAAGGAACCGAATGGGTACCCAATGGGGTCTTTATGGGTACTTTTTAGAGGCTCCATTCGGCTCCTTCGGTCCGCCAGGGAACTCTTAAAATAGCAGCAAGTACCTAAAGTCATTCATGACTGGATATAAAATAAATTTTTTAAATTGTTAAAATAAATTTTTTTCTAAAAATAGATCTACTTTCTTCGGTTCTCTGGGAGTTAAAGCACATTCCTTGCGATTGCCGGTTGAGTGCTTTTTCTTTAAGCTATAAGAGATATCGAGAGAAGAAACTTTTTTTCAGTAATACACGCATTTCAAGCCAAGTGTTACATTTACGATACGAGTAATGTAAAGAAATCTTTATTATCATCAAAGATAGTTATAATTAATCAGTTTAGATATTACAAAAGCCGTGAAAATGGAAATCAATACTATCGATCAAGTTGACTCTAAAAATAACAGAAAATACTTAAAGTTATTTCAGACTAGATGGAAAATAAAATTTAAAAATGGTTAAAATTAAATTTTGTTTGAAAAAGTATCTACTCTCTTCGCTCTACTGGCAATAGAACCACAGAACTTCCGATTGCCGTTCTGGCGCTTTTCCGTTAATGGAATGATATCTAAACTAATTGACGGTAACTATCTCTGATTATAATACAGATCGCTTTAAATTATTTGTATAATAAATGTAACATCTGCCTTGAGATAGCGTGTATTTTCGAAAAAAGAGTATTCTTTAGATCTCTCTAATAGCTTAACGGAAAAGCACCTGACCGGTAATCGGAAGATCTGTTGTTAAAAGCCCAGTGGAGCGAAGAGAGTAACTCTTTTTAAAAAAAAATTAATTGCTAAAAATTTGTAACATTTTGTTAAAAATTCTATTTATATTTTAAAACGGTTCTATTCAACCCTCATTCTCTTATTTAAAAATCTAAATGCCTTGGCATTATAAATTGATTAATTCAATAATAAAACAGATTTTTTTGAGGAAATATAGAAAGATTGGGAAGTTATGTGAATATTTAGACATTTTAATAAATAAAATAGATAACAAATTTGGAAAATGTTGGCAGCGAGAATCGAGCCTATCACATTGCGGCTACAAACCCGACGCTTTATTGGCTGAGACACTTGACCAGTTAAAAGTTCTATTTTTCCAGTCTATTATACCGGTAGTGAAGACCTCAAAGTCGTTTTTCCCGAAACTGGCTAAATATTCGGTTCTAGGAATGTTAAAATTTTACCTGGGCGCCATGGCCTTCATTTACAAAAATTATTTTTATTACAATTAATTAAAATTTTTGTATCGAAGGTTTAGGTATCGCGTATTTTTTGAATTGCTGATTACGAATCTGAAGTCAGATTTCAAAATACAAAATGGCTGATCAAATATGGCTGCTCAAGAGGTAAAAAAGTTTTCATATCTTTGTTAAATATTTGAATTTGTGCCTCGTGTTAAGGCCGCAAGTTTAAATTCTATCAGCAATATGTGAATTTACAATTTTATACTTTTGTTTGTATTTGAAGAATTGGATTAAACACTTTATGTCCTGGCAAAGGATTACTTAAAAATTTTAGGTTTTGTGTGAAACATATACAAAAATTCGCATACAAAAACACTTTTTTCTAATTTTAATTTGATATTTTCTTGTTGCAGATACTAACTGCAGACAAGAAGAACAAAATCTTGGAACTCGTTGCTAAATTTAATTATGGATTCTTAATGGACATTTAGCGTCATTTTGAGCTTTTTAAGCTCTTTACAATGCAGTTGTTACAGGAAAGTCGGCACTGATAGAGTTGCTCATACTGATAGGAACTGAAATAACTGCCAAAAACGGTTGGTATAAAAATCCTGTGATTGTAGCCCTTAGACTTGGACATTATCCGGTGGTAACAATTCTAATGGAAAATTTTGACGTCATAAAAGCAGATCGTTGGGGAGTATTTACGCTTCAAACGGCTTTGATGGAAGAGCAAGCAAAAACTGTGAAAGGACTTCTGTCTCTAAGATAAAAAGGAATTAAGTTTACTGAAAACATGAATATCATAAAATTTCTTTTTGACAAGAACGACGTACCCAGTGGGCACAAACTTTGGCGACGTCTTTACGACATCGTTAAGACATCTTTACGACAACTTTACGACATCCTATGTCCATGTCGTTTCGCTGTATTTACGATGTCGTAAAGACATCCTGAGATCATGCGACTCATTTACGATATCGTAAAGACAGCGAAACGACATGGACATAGGATGTCGTAAAGTTGTCGTTAAGATGTCGTAACGATGTCGTAATGACGTCGCCAAATTTTGTGTCCACTGGGAAGTCATCATTCCACGAAGCCAATTTTCAACGTTGCTGTTTTTTGCAGCTAGGATGCCAAATGATGATGATGTTGCTTTAAAATTTGTGCTGTCCAAATCTTCCATTTTTGATATCAAAGACATTGACCCACAGGGAAACAGTCTAACTAAAAAGCTGATTGACTTTGCTAAAATAAAAATAGTAAATTTTTTGATTGAAAATGGCGTTGCTTTGAATGTACATATAGAAATGCATACTGTCCCAAACCAATTGCAGGTAGGAAAAGTTTTTCACTCAACCTCAGAAGTGTATACACCCTTAAGCTATTCGATACACACACAAAGAAATATGCATTTGCTCCCAAAAGACTTTAATCGTATAATATTCCCAAAGGAAGATTTACGCTCTTATTACGAAAAGTACGAGATGGAACTAAGCCGCATGAAACAAGAAAAAATCATGGGAGAAACTGGCCGGTTTAGCGAGAAACAAGATAGCGTTTAAAAGACTTAATTTTAAGAAATACGGAAAAATGTTTCGTATTTATCGTAATGAAATACAAAGAAATAACGGAAGTGTATAAAATGGGATATGAATTCTTTTTGTTTTGCAATTGAAGTTCTACAATCGTTAGTTATAAGCCTCCAAATTTTTCACCTAGAAGAAGCAAATATCGCATTTAGAATTGCAGAATAAAGGGTGCGCTGCTTTCCTCGTATGTGCCTCGTAGCCCTAATAAATGGTAATAGAATAAAAATATTGTGATCTTGAAATTAGAATTTTTCTTTTGACCCTAATGACAAGTTGGAAAATGGAACCAGTTTTGAAATATAGTTACAGTCACATCACAATTTTAACATATTTAATAATACAACATATTTATTTTTGGCATTTTGTAGTGGCAAATGAAGTTCCCATAAATTTAAATTAGATAAGAAGAAAGAAAATCGACTTCAAGATTACTTGGACGTTTACCTTCATTGTTTATTCTATAAATGAATTTAATAAAAAATGCATATCAGTTATTTAACTTTCTAAGGAATGTATTCCTTAAACAGAATTAATTGAAAATATATCGAAAATAAATTATATGTGCGATGTTTTAATAAGGTATAAAAATTTTTTAGTTGTTTACAAAATTGCTATAAACTGATAAAGGTTATCGTGAATTTTCAATTTAAACATTTCTTTTTTCTTTGAGGGTACTTTGTCAGGTGAAAAAATTGGTTATTTATTTGAATAAATTTTATATGTGAATACAGATTTTCATCAATGTTTAACACATTAGTTGAATTTTCAATATCAAAATAATTTTTTAACAAAAATTTAATAATTGATATATAAACCAAGAAAGATTTCCATTTGAATCAAAATTAGTTGAATTCAAACAAAAAAGGTGTATTTTTAACAAAATAGTTTAGTCCTCAATCAGAATAGAGATATGTATTTAACTAAAGACACACACTAAAGACACAGGTTTTGATTCCTCTAGAATCAAACTGAAGGGCCTATGACAAAGCCACCGAACGCGTCCTCGGGTTGCGGATAGAGGGTCCCTATACCAAGGGTTTCTGCTGAATATGGTTACAAAAATAAATAGGCAGTCGCGGACAATTGTCCAGGGGTGGTCCCGAAGGAATTAACCCCCAAGCGGAGGTGTGAAAACCGTGCTGAAAGCTGAATGGCACCTGGGTGAGGTGTCTAAAACGGTGACTCTGGGATACCGGGCGACCTCTCAGAGTACGCAGACTTATCCTTGCATGCGGGGCTCTACAAGGATGGACGAACACCTTTCCCTAGCTTCTCGTGGGAACAACAATGACAACACCAAACATAGTTGTAGTAAGTGCGGTTCAAAACAACAGAACGCGCAGGGCTACCGACAATGGGTCGGCCAACAGTGCCGACCAATCTAGAGCTGGGGGAGCCAATGAAAATGGATTCAATGCGATGGATCGGCGGGATCTCGTGACTTTTGGGTGGACGGAGCAACTGAATCACGACTTGCTAGACTGCTAAGATGCGAGTGTGGCCTGTGAACGGGGTTACATGGCACGGCTGCATGCCCTGTGGTGCGAGAAACACCCTGAGCTATCGCACTTTTCGCAGCAACGTCTGCGAAACCATGCTGAACTACCCCGTAAAAGGGGCTATGTAAGCGGAACGCCTACTCTACCACAGCTAGAACAAGCCGGCAACAAAGAAAGAGAGGCGACACTAAGACCAACCGCGGGCAGGCATCCAATAGATGAAAAGCGATGCTTTACGACCCGCAGAAACATCAAAACCAAGGTTTCTCTCAAGCCTAAAGATCTGGCTGAAATGGATGACGAGCTTCGTGGACATTTTTCCGGTGAATCAGACCTCTGGGCTATCAATTATTGTGTG
>NC_046657.1:29979562-29981319 GCF_010883055.1 Belonocnema kinseyi | reverse complement strand
CCGCCAAGGTTCGAATGTTCGCGCGCGAACTCCGGACCCGTTATCACACACTTAACAAGTCAAAGCTGCTGACCATCAGGCAGCATATTGTTGAGAGAATACAAATACTATCTGACGCTAAGAGAAGTATAGAGCGGAGGGAGATGTGGATCAGAGAAAATCAACAGTTTCTCTCTGACCCATCTCGACTCTTCCAAGACCCTCCAGTTACTGTCGAACACCCACCAAAACCAGAGGAGCCAACTAACAAGGTCACGTTTCAGAGAGGTGCCTTTCAGGGCGACACCATGAGCCCACTCCTCTTTTGCCTTACATTATTGTTACTATCTCTAGCACTGCGCCATTCCGACGGGTACTTGTGCGGCAAATCTGCAGATCGAAAGTACAAGGTCACTCATCTATTTTACATGGACGATCTTAAGATCTATGCTAAAAACAGAGAGCAACTGCATCTAGCTCTGGCGATTGTCTAACGATATACTAAGGAAATTGGAATAGAATTTGGGTTAAACAAATGCGCCAAGGTTTATTTGAAGCGAGGAAAATTTAATGGCATCCCTGAAGATCCTGAGCTCGTTGATAGAAGCGACATACGACATCTTTGCGCTGGAGAGACTTATACATACCTGGGCGTGCCACAGAGCCGCATTCAGGATGTGACATCTATAAAGGATACTCTCCGAAGCAGATAAAAGCGTCTCATTCGACAGGTTTGGTCTTCCGAACTGTCGGCGAGGAACAAAGTATCTGCAACGAACATGCTTGCCGTCCCGGTACTACTCTATTCATTTGGAGTAGTTCCATGGACGAAGAACGAGCTCAGATCTCTTGATATCGGGACAAGGAAGGTTATGTACATGAACAAAAGCATGCATCTTAAGTCTTCCGTTCCGCGACTGTACATCTCACGCCGTCAAGGGGGTCGCGGAATATTGAGTCTTGAATGTCTTCACAACAGGATTATTCTGGGTACAGCAAATAGAGTTGCAAATGGAAGAGATACTCTTCTTAAAATGGTCAGGAATCACGAAGAAGTGGGCAAAGGAGCATTTCTGTACAAAGCAGCGGAGGAGGCTGCTGAAACAGTCGGACTTGACTTCAGTATTAGTTGTAAGCAAAATGCATCAAATCTAATCTATCTCGAGTACTCACTCCTGAAAGCGCGGATTAAGGAAGCACAAGAGAAAAACTTTCGTGAATAGCTCCTCGATAAGAGGATGCACGGTATCTTCCACAGAAATGTGAAGGATCAGTCAATGCCTTGTGAGCTAACCATTTGCTTTCCTGAAATCGCCCGGATTTAAGTCTGGTACAAAGGGTTTCATTTTCGCATGCCAAAACGGTGTCATTTCCACCTTAACATACCGTCGCCACATTTTGAGCCAAGACATTCCCGATGATAGCTGCAGGGCGTGCCATGCACACCCCGAGCATTTAGCTCACATACTATCTAGTTGTCCAACACACGCGGGACCGACCTACATTCAAAGGCACAATGCGGCACTGAGAGTGCTTTATTACCATCTCTGTCACTCCTACGGCATTCAGCTTAATATCGCTCCTCTAAATGCTACTAGGGAAATTGAGTCAATTGTCGAGAATGGGAAGTGCCGGATATACTGGAACTTTATATTCTCGACAATTGTTTCTGTTGTTGACTCGAGGCCTGACATGGTTCTTCTTGACTTCGAGAAGCGAACCATGTTCGTTATCGAATTTTCGGCACCAGCTGACAAAAACATCATAGCCAAGGAGAA
>NC_046657.1:29972040-29979462 GCF_010883055.1 Belonocnema kinseyi | reverse complement strand
AGGGTGCACGAGGCTTTTGCTGGATCGTCGTATTGATTCCTTTACAGACTGTAACCACCTATCTCACGGTTGTGAGACGTGGTTGTGGCTGAAATTTTACGGAGATTTCACTGGAAGCGGGTGCAATTTTTCAGATTAGCCCTCGCTCCCGGCGAAATCCTGCGGTTGTCCTTATGACAAATTTTTAAGTATATATAATTAAAAGTATATATATATATATATATATATATATATACTTCAAATGGATACCAGTGTAAAAAATATAGGTTATGTTATGTAGTAACTACAAATAATTAAAGTGTTTCATTAATAATGAAGTGAGACTTCTGGACTAAGAAGCAAACGCCAATTTTCTTTTTTGCCAGTAACATTATGGAATGGATGCTGAGTGACAAATACTATAAATTCGTAATAATATTGTGCGCTTTTAGTGGAAGAAGAGTGAATTGTGTTTAACGCTTAATTGCGGCATAAAAAAGGTATGTTATGAATAGACAAGATTTGTTTTGAATGAAGTAAATAAAATATTAAATGCAAAAATTTTAAATTGACATTACCTACAATTACTTACAGCTGTTTCAGTAAAAAGGTGAATTCGACCATAACCTCGAAATAATGGCAGATCGGCCCGGCATGTTTATTATACTTTTAATTGATGTTATTCTTCACCAAAGAAATGTTTTGGAGTTTTGTATATTTATTACTGACAGTGTCGACAGTAATAATTTAAACAATAATTACTTAATAATAATTTAACAATCATTGCTTATTAATAACTTAAATAAGTAACACATTATTTCTGAAATTAATAACTGATTTCCATCAGGAAATGCAGATGGATTTGGTGCATTTCAGCTGTTTCATTTTAATGAAAATTATTGGAAAACCGTTATCTCTAGACCTTATCCCAAGACTGGGGATTGATCAGATCATTTAGGGATTTTTTTTTGCGTTTTAGAAAATGTTTTCTCTGGAACTAATCGGAAAATTTGGTTGGATCAATCATTAAAATAAATTAGAGACTCGTTGGTGATAGGATTGTTTAAAAAATTTATCAAAACAAGATAATTTAGCCCAAAATTGTTATTCCATTTTTTTAGAAATTATTCTACTTTCGAAATCGCTATCTCTGGATCTGATTTCCAAACTGGCATTTGTTCAGCCTTTAAAATTCATTCTAATTCTTTTTTATGACATAGGTGTATCAAAAAGATATCTACAGGTAATTTAACTTGGCTGAATTTTAATTTAGAAAGTCTTCTGGGATTGTCGTAAAGTTGTCATAAAGTTGTCATAAAGTTGTCGTAGCGATGTCGTAAAGATGTCGTGAAACTTTGTGCCCACTGGGAATTGAAAATTTTTGCACATTATATTTCATTCACTTTATTCAAAAGAAATCCTATTTATTCATATCATACCTTTTTCATGCCGGAAATAAGCGTTAAACACAATTCACTCTTCGCCCACTAAAGGCGCACAATATTATTACCAGTTTATAATATTTGTCACTCAGCAGCCATTCCATAATGTTATTGGCACAAAAGAAAATTGACGTTTACTTATGAGTCCACAAGTCTCACTTCATTATTAATGAAACACTTTTATTATTTGTAATTACTACATGACATAACCTACATTTTCTTGACACTTGTATCCATTTGAAGTTTCGAACGCAACCATGGAAACTATGATAAGCTTGATCCGAAGATGCACGGACTTGACCGTATTGCCGATCCGAATGCAACTTTAAAGGCACGAAATATGAAAATGCCCCTGTACAATGGCTTCTGCCCTGCTGTTGTGCAATTTGGGTAGCAATCAAGTTCGGCATGTATGTAAGCCCCAGCGTGTCCACCCTGTATAATATGGCGCTGCTCCGCAGCGGTGGACACGCGGCGCTTTTAATGCACAAAACGCGTATTGTAATTTCACTTCACAAAATCAAAATAGTAATTTCACATTATATTTTTTATTCTGATGTGTTGTAATATCACAAACATTTTTAACAGTGTGGCTCGAGCGCCATGAAGATTAACACTTATTTTCCACAAGAAAAAAATACGTTTTTGTTTCATTTAGAATCTTCAATATTAGCTGAATCGAATTGAAACTCAACATATATTTACACAATTAGCTTGGGACCCTGGCGGACCGAAGTTGACCGCCCTGTTGACCGCCAGTTGCAGGCGATGCGTTTGAAGTGTAGCAGCCAACAGGCGTTATACGCCTTATATTTTGTTTTACTTTTTACCGTTGCAAAGAAAACTATTGCGATTATTCCGAGACCTTCTATATGGAATTTTAACGTAGAATCCGAATTTCAACCATTTAACTTCATGAGTGAAAAAATAGGGTTTGCGCGTTTTTGGCGCTAACTATATTACTTTATATACTTTATATTGCTAACTAAGTGTTTTCATACATTCTTAAAACAATTTATTAATGTTTTCAGCAATTTTATTTAATAATAGAGATAGAAAGTGGCAGTTTTAAAAAAAATAATCCACTTTTTGTCTAATTTCTAATCAAAGTAAGGTACTAGTTCATTATTTTTAACAACCACAATTGTTTCTAACATTTTTTGTTATTCTTAATAATACTCTCATTGAGTAATGCTAGAATTTACGTTTTTTTTTTTAAATTTTCAACTTTTTGTCCTTTTTTAACTTTAAGTGAGTTAGTATTTTATTTAGTTTTGGAAAAATAATTGATTTAACAAATTATTATTGTTCATAACTATCTTCCATTATAGTAATGATAGATAGTTTTAGTTTTTTCGGACATGTCCAACTTTTTGTTCACATTGTAAATGGATCCCAGGGATTCCCTAGCCAATCTACAGAAAAGGAGGGGGGGGGGGGATATTAGAATATGTGGAATACCTATTTTTGTTTCCATCCATTCTTGTCAAATATTGGGAAAAGAACAAAAATTGCTTACTTAATTATTAATTGTTCATAACAAAAAGTCAGAGCAAAACTAAAGATTTCAGAAAAAAGCAACTTTCTAGCATTATTCTAAGAAAAGATAGATATAAATAATAAGCAATTATTTAAATAGGAATTTTTGTTATCATGCATAATTAATTCCTCATTAAGTAAAATGCGGACAAAAAGTTTATGAATTCAGAGGAAACCTTAACTTTTCAGCACTTATCTAAAAGTAGATAGTTATAAACATTAACACATTGTTTATACAAATATTTTTGCTAAATTTAATTATTCATTACTTTAGTGAGTAAGAATTGGGTATAAATTTAAGCATTTTAGAAGAAAGCGCAACTATACAGCATTAATAGAGACAAAGATAAACAATAATAATATTTTTTAATAATAATTTTTGCTGAATTAAATCAATTATTAACTCACACAAAAGTGAATAGTAGACAAATAGTCCGAAATTTCAAAAAAAAACAGCAACTTTTTAGCAGGATTAAAATGAAATATTTGTAGCAATAATAATTAATTGCTTAAACAATTAATTTGGTTAAATATAATTCATTTTTGACCTCACTTAAATAAATTCGAAATTAGGCAAGAAGTGGAAAATTAAAAAGAAACTGCCATTTTATAGCATTATTCTAAGAGAATTTTATAAATGATAATAAGAGATTGTTTAAACAATCTCATAAAATTAACTATTACGCCAGTCTAATTGAAAATTGGAGAAGAAGGGGAAAGTTTTAGAAAAAATTTTTTTTCTTGAAAATTGCTAAAAAGAATAATAAATTGTTAAAAACATTAATTTTATTATCCAATTGCAGTATGAAGTAGTAACTTATGTATTAGAAACAATTTCATTAGAAAACACTTAAAAAATCATAATTAGCTGCGAAATATCGAGAAATCCATTCTTTCACGGTATGGGTTTTTTTTCTGATGAGATTCTCGGGTTAAACGTCATGGAGCTTGAGAAAACTCTAAATATTATTTTCGTTAAAAAAATTCGATTTATTTTTATTTTATTATCCGATTTTTTTTCGATCACCTTACTGTATTATAATATGCCTACTATACTTATCGAAGGGGAGGGGGTGATTTTATTTCATATTGTTTCTTGCGATTACCATTGACTTCTGAGATTTGTAACTGCTTTAATATAAAAAAGAATTCAAGTCTTCTGCAGGTCGCAATTAAAAAAAAAAGAGATTTTGACCTCCCTTCTTGTAGGTTAAATATTTATTTTTTAAATAATGATTATGATGAGAAGTTAGCACGTGTGACCAATCTTGTATTTTCAACTTCGCGGAAATTTCTATTCCACGGGTAAACATTTTCTATGATTAGTCGACAGCCATTACTTAATATTTACTTGTGTCTTTCTTACAGATTTAAAGAGTAATATTTGCTCTTTGTTTGATAAATTAAACAAATCATTACAGAAAATTCACTATATGTAATGACAAGATCAACTCATGATTTCGAAACGATAAGTTATCTGGAAAAACCTCGAAATGTGAAGCTATATATTTTTTTACTCGTCCAATAAAATAACTTGAATATAGGCGGATTCGACGCTATCAGAACTTTCACGTGGCTCTTATTTAAATTCAGTAAAATCTGTTAACAGCGGAATCATTTTTCTTTACATGACAATAGTTTTGAGGGCCCTAGATATTACGGGGCCCCAGAAAACCTACCTGACCAGCCTGGCAGCCAGCAGCGTAGCCAGGAAAGGGGATTTGGGTGCCTAAGCCCCCCCCCCCCCCGAAACTAAGTATTTTCATTATTCAATTCACTTTTCCCTCACTCGTTGCCATACATAAACCCGAAGCCCCCTCCGAAAAAATAGAAACCCCCCCCCCAAAAAAAGACTTGCTACACCGCTGCTGACAGTATTTACGCCAGTCCATTCAATAAAAACCATGATATTCAATCATAAGAATTTGTAAATGCTACATTGAATTACATTTTATATTCTCATTTAAATATGTTAGTTTTTGTACGACATTTCATAATACGATTACTATAATTAAAACATGCGCAGTATATAGCAGCTCTCGCAAACGTGGTTTGACGTCATTGATGATGTACTTCATTCCGGAACTAATGACAACGTTGCACGAATATTAATTTTTTAAGCGTTGGTAACACTGCTCCAATTCTGCAAACAACTCTCCGCCCATCATTCGGTTATTTTTATGACGTAACACAAGTAGCGACGGAGTATCAGGGGATCATCTGCTTCCCCTACTCCACCGGTGCGCGACGTCTGCGCAGCTGAGGAAGTAGCGCTCCGTCCACAACACTGTTACCGTGGCAAAAATTGCCACTGTGCAAATAAGCTCATGGTAATTAGATGATATTTAGTATATATTGCAATAAATGAATTCCAAATTTCTCAGTCTACGTTCACAAATCAATTAGGTAATAAGCTGAAAAATGAAGATCTCAAGCAGCCTTCTAATTTTCGCACTTTCGGTTTGTCTATATTTTGTTGGTAAGTGTAATCAGGAGGACCACAATTATAATTTTTTTACTTGTATCAAAATTTCGAGGCTTGAAAAAGTCAAAGTGAAACCTAATCGGCTTCTTCTATTAAATTTATTGCCCAAATAAAAATATTTGTATATGTGAGCGCTCGCTTGAAAAGCGCCCTATAGCCGACATGGAGTTGCGAATGGGGGCATATATCCGGATAAGTTCCCGGCATTTGTTTCGAGAAAAACGCATCTAAAGTGGGCGCGTGCCATGAACTCACGTGTCATAATTTTTCTTCGAACATGAAATATACTTACTTCCGTTTACTTTTTGGACAATACTATGGTCCTAATAAATTCACAATAGGACGCATTATCAACCCTCGCTCAAACCTGGAAATAATAATCTCGGCCTTAACTTAGAAAAATGTGAAAATCTCCTAAACTAGAAAGGGCAATAAGTGCCCTCTTTATGCGGACGCTCACGTGTTTCAAAGTTTACTCTTTTATCTTCTCCGCACTCAGGTACCCATATGGTTTCAACGTGTCCTATACAACTGCTTTGTAATTTTTTTTTCAATTATGCATGTACAAATTTTACTTGCAGTGATCGACCCCTTTCATCAAGTTGTTCGTTTTCCTTAGAAAGGGATTTTTACATTGTTAAAATAACTTTTGGGTCAAAATTCAAAACTTTAACGTATATTTTCTTAAGCTCATTTTATACATTTCCTGAAGTTCCAGAAAAGTTTAACAAATTTAATAAATTTCCAAGAATCTAATCAATTTTCGAAGAATTTCCTTAAATTTAATTTACGCGAAATTTTATAAAATTTATGAGGTTTATATTAACTAAAACGTGAAGAATAGAATAGTTAAGAATCTTTCATGTAAGAAAATTAACTATTGACACTGTACCTGAATAATGTCAACTAAACTAGATTAGTTGTGTAAATAATTCTTGTTATGTCATTTTGAAGCAAACATTTAAATGCAGTATGATGGTAAAGTTTAAATTGTTACACAATCGTGATTTGGAAATTGTTTAAACGATTTTCGATTGTTAAAAAAGTCTTTTCCGCTGTAAATCTTGAGAAGTGACTACATTCTGGAATTAAGTTTCTAACACGAAATAATAATACAATTATTAGATTACTCATATTCTGAAACAATTTTTCTGGCGTAGTTCTGAATTTCACAAATATAAGTTTATTATTTTTCTTTCTAATCGACAAATCTCTTTGGTTGAAAATTTAACCATTTTGTGGAACAGTGAAACTCAGTAGTCATTTTTAGTATCGTTTGTGGTCGACGTGCAGAGAATCTCCGAGGGTAGTGTACATAAGATTAAATAAATGAAACTGCAACTTCTGTAGCATACTTTTCTCAGTGTCAAAATAAAAAATTTAACAATTAATGTATGTTATTACAGAAGCAGTTTCGAGTAGCGAGAGCGACAACTCTACGGATTCGCCTCATCAAGATTCGCTTGCCCCAAAGCTTGCCTCAGCACTTGCGTCAGCGCTTGCCTCAGCTTCTCCGACCCAACTAAGAAATTTGTCTTCTGGTAAGTAATTTTTTCGAAGTATCACTTGGCAGTTATGCTACGCGGAAACAAAATTAACTCCTTTCAGTTGACACTTGTATCCATTTGAAGTTTCGAACGCAACCATGGAAACTATGATAAGCTTGATCCGAAGATGCACGGACTTGACCGTATTGCCGATCCGAATGCAACTTTAAAGGCACGAAATATGAAAATGCCCCTGTACAATGGCTTCTGCCCTGCTGTTGTGCAATTTGGGTAGCAATCAAGTTCGGCATGTATGTAAGCCCCCAGCGGCGGACACGCGGCGCTTTCAATGCACAAAACGCGTATTGTAATTTCACTTCACAAAATCACATTTTCATCCAAAAAGCTAAATTGTATACTAAAAAAAGGCATTTCTAATAAAATACATGAACTTTGCACAAAAGAAATTTATTTTCCATGAAGACTAATT
>NC_046657.1:29961347-29971940 GCF_010883055.1 Belonocnema kinseyi | reverse complement strand
TATTTTTAAACTTGTAAGGAATTTTCAAGAGCTTTCAAAAATTTTAAGCGGTTTTAAAGGATTCAAAATTTTTTAGGATATTTTAAAACATTCCAACGAATTCTCAATTAATTTCAATAATTTCGAGCGATTTCAAAGAACTTTAACATTTTTTTTCTCATATTTTTTTTTGGTTGTTGATTCATCAATTAGTTGGATATATTTGTTTTCTGAAAATGTAACTATTTTGTAGAAAATTTATTTTCTTTTTGGTTAAAAATTAATTTTTTAAACCAGAAATTTAACTATTCTATGTTTAAATGAAAAGTGATCGTTTTTAGTTATAATTTTTTGTATTTTATTGAATACTCTTCTTTCTTGGTAAAAAATTAATTTTTCTTGTCGAAAGTTTAACTATGATTAAACATTAATTTTTTGTTCAGAAAATTAGTCTTCATGGAAAATAAATTTCTTTTGTACAAAGTTCATGCATTTTATTAGAAATGTCTTTTTTTAGTATACAATTTAGCTTTTTGGATGAAAATTTAATTTTTTTATTTAAAATTTTACTATCATGTTGAAAACAATTGAAAAATTTTTTTTTCTTCAGTTATGTATTTGATTCAAAATTTTGTTGTTGCAGAAAACTATGTGTTTTAGTTGAAAGTTTAACTATTTCTATTAAAACTTAGTCAACTATTCATTTATATTAATATAATATTTTATAATTACAATATTCACATTAATTATATATATATAATATTTAAAAAATACCCTGAAATATTTGAAGTCCTTAAAAAGCTCACACTAAATTATTAAAATAATTTGAAAATTACTTGAAATCTAATAAATTATCCTAAAATATATCAAATCCCTTAAAATGTCATATTAAATTACTGTAATCAATTGAAAATTCCGTGCAATTTTTTAAAATTCTCTACAAATTTTCAAATCTAAATAGATCCAAATCGCCAATTTCTTCAATTTCTTTCAAATGGGGAGCAAGATATAAATAGAAGACCACCGAAGTCTTCCGAAGCCTTCAGATCGGCCATCATCGTACAGCAGAACTCTGAGGTCGAATCGTGCATTTTCGGCTTACATACGAACTCACAGTGGTAATCATGCACTTTCTGTTTTGTTGCTCCCAAACGGTAGGTATGGTGGGGGTAAATTTCATCCACGATCTGGCACCTGGCGGGGGACGATTCCCCTCGTGCGGCATCGTTGCGGCGTTTCAGGTCTGTGAGCTTTGGTCCTTAGGCGGCACAGTTGATGTCCCTGTGTTTAGTCTTTGTCAAAAGTGTTCTTTCTGGTCATCTGTCTTCTTCGCGAGATCTACCTGACTATCTCGCAGTTTATCAGCACCATTGTCTTGCATGTTTTGAAACTTTAGGTTAAATTTGAAATTTTTTGACAAAATTTTTAAATATTAAATACCGTGGATGCTGAGACATTACATTAGATATGCTATACACATTTTCAATACATCTTGTCGTGCCAAATTTAAATGCGTGCTTGAAATTAGTCTTTTGATTAGTTCTGAGAAAAATTAAATTTGAACTTTCTATTTTAAACCTTAATGGTATGAATGATTTGCAATCAAGTAAATTCAAGTTTAAACAATTGAAAAACTGAACCGATATGACTGAAAATTATTATATGGGAGTTGTTTAGGTGGCTGATTTGGCCTCCAATGTCAAAATTTAAGAATATAACTGATTTGATTTAATATCAATGATTATGATTATGATTACCGCTTGCAATAAACGTGCCGATAATTTTCGATGGTAGTGTACATAAGCTTGAATAAGTAAAACTGGCACTTCTATAGCAAATTTTTCTCAGTCTAAGAACTAAAAATTCATTCATTCGTATTTTCTCTTACAGAAATAGTTCACCTAAGCAATACCAAGTTGGCTTCAGCCTTGCCCGAGCAGCGTAATGAAGCTTCTTCGAGCCGAACAATCCGACCATCCAACAAATCTGGTCAAAGTAGGTAACTTTTTTCAAGTAGCACGTTATGGTCATGCAAAACAGAAAAAATTAACTTGTTGCAGTCACGTTACCTAATAAAGTTACTTCAAGTTCTCTAATGGTTACTATACATTTTGTTGCTAAACCCCCTTAGTTTTGAAATTGTGCAAAAAATAGTCACACCTAAAATAAAATGTACTTATGCCATGATTTGAAATCATTGCGAACTTTGAAGCGCGGTTTATCGTTAAAAAAGCAATTCTTCTAAACACAGTTAAAAACCCAATGGGTAAAACATTCGGTAACGTCTTTGCGATATCCTTTCGACATCCTATGTCTATCGATATCGTAAAGACACATCACCGAAATGGATATATATAGGATGTCCTAAAGTTGAAAAAATAAAACTTCTCAAAATTTTAAGAAGTAAAACCTTTCTTCGATCGATTATAAATTTAATAGGAACAAGTTGTTCAACTTATTTCGGTCTTACGATCAAAAGTTGTCGTAAAGATGTCGTAACGCTGTCGTAAGGACGTCGCCAAATTCTGTTCCACTGAGAAGATTTTGAAATTCCGCGTCGAACGACCCCTAATCGAAATATTTTATACTTTAAAGAAAATATAACACGTGAGAAACATAAAAAAGTGCAAGAGATTCTTGAATTTGTACCTTGAATTTAACTTATGGTATGATCTAGAAAAGTTATAGGAAAAATGTTACGCCTTGGAAACCTATAAAGAATGTTTTCACAACTTTATAAAAAAACGAAAACCACTATAAAATGGTCCTATTATTATTTCAAAAATGATCCTCCCTTACAGAAATAGGTTCGCAGGGAGCCGTATTTCGACGCCCACGCTCGCGCTCGCCCCCGCTTGACCAACCTTCTCCCAGCCAAACAAAACGAACATCCGATAAATCTGTTTTGAGTAAGTAACTTTTTTTTTCAAGTAGTACTTTGCAGTTATGCTGCACAAGAAACAAATAACCTCGTTGCCGTTACGTTGATTAAAGATGTAACTTTAAGTTTTCTAAAAGATCCTATAAATTTGGTTCCTACGCTCCTGACTTCTAGAAATTTATAAAAAAAATAGGCGTGTCTAAAATAAAATATACCTATGCTATATTTTGAGCTGCGAATAGCAATGTGCTTAAATTATTAAACAGAAAAGCATAATCTCATCTACTTTATATCTGTAACAATCAACTATAATAATCTAGCAAAAATATGTATCATGTCAATGTGATATTCCATTAGTATACGTCTATTTAATATATCAGAATATTCGTTTCAAAATAAAGTTGTTTTCTTGCATGGAAATACTTTATTATTAATTTGAAAGTTTTTCGTTTTGCACACTGCAAAATTAAAGTAGTTAGTTTCAATAATCATGATACAAAATTACAACTTTGTATGCGAAATTCTAAAAAGCTGTTATTTTTGAGGTAATTAAAATAAGTTGGAAATACTCTCCAGAACCTTATTGAAACTTTAGTGAAAATTTTATTTTATTTATATTAACAGAATTATGAACCATTAAAAATTATAACAAAACAATTAATCAACAAAAATTAATTAACTAAAAATTAAACTATTCCATTTTTGTTCGTAAATTTTCCTTTCCTTTTGTTGAAAATTCAATTACTTGGTTAGAGATTAATTTATTCACTTTAAATAGTAACTATACGATTTCTGGTTTAAAGTGAGAAAAATCTTCAAACTAAAGAGACGAAACTTCTCTCAACAGAAATAAATTTTTAACTAAAATTTTAATTCTTTCACAGAAATAGTTTTATTTTTAATTAGAATAACTAACTTTCTGCCATAAATTCGAATCTTCAAAATATAATTAAATTTTGCACATACGTTTTAAAACTGAATGTGATTCGCACTCGAGTTTGTCCCTGAATTTGTATATCGTTTCCAATTTTATTTCCAAACCTCAGTGACAGACTTTCTCAATTGAAATTTCTATCGCATTGTGGTCTACATCGCAGTTGTGGTCCCCTATTTCTTGCTCTCACAATAATTCACTAAAAGAGTCGCAAAGTGTCTAGGGTGGAGAGTCTGGTTACAACAGTCTTACGAAACTTTGATGAATGCGGGAAGGGGGGGGGGGGGGGGGGGGGGTAACTTCAACCGAGCCATAGCTGTTCGGTGTTTTATGCTGAGGTTTTTACCAACCTTTAACAGCGTTGCGTTAGATGCCTAGTGGGCACAACATTTGGCGACGTCCTTACGACATCCTTACGACATCCTTACGACGTCTTTACGATATCCTCTGTCCATGTCGTTACAATGACTTTATGATATCGCAAAGACATCCTGAGATTATACGACGCCTTTAAGATATCGCGAAGACACCTTGACGACATGGATATAGGATGTTGTAACAATGTCATAAAGACGACGCCAAATTTCGCACCCACTGGGTGGGGGTTCATGCGGTCTCATTTTATGAGACTTTTCTTTGTACGTTCTTTTCTATTATTATGTGACGTATTCAACTTTTCTTAAAATTTCAGGTAGCGCAAAGTTTGTTCCATATATTTTTCAATTGCATTGGGTATTGTAATTTTGCCACATAGGTAATTTAATGTTGCGGAAGAAAATTTGAAAAAAAAACTTTTCATTTTTAGGCGCAGCGAATAAAAACCTAACCAAGCTTTAAGTTGAGTGTGGTAGATCCTAGCCTTGCAAAGCACAATTCTCCCCATACTAAAATAGTTAATCCCTCATACGCTACATGGGCTCAAATAAGTGTAAAGAAAAATTAGAAAACCGCTATTGTAAAGTGAAATTGCAATGTGTGTTTGGTTTTCAGTTTTGCCTAGCACTCCTATAGTAAAAGTATGGAAAAATCACAAAATAATCTTACATTTTACGTTCGTATGTTATTAATGGATAATTATATGTTTTCCTGAATAGTGGCATAATAGTATTAAAAAAAAACATTGTGCTGATATTTCAGAAAACGTTCCTCGGTCGTCAAAGAAACAGTCGAATAAGCAGACGGAGTGGCCTCTCAGGGTAATTCGAATGAAAGCAGCAGATCTTCCTGGTGTTTGGATCGAGTACGGAAAAGATTACGGATTTCCTTCATTTAAACGTATGCCAGTTCAAGACTATTTGGATGTAATAGTAAAGGGTGATACGATAATAGGAAGGGAGGTAAATCATGAATATTATCCAATATACACGTACGATGAACGTGGGTGGAATTATATTACAATGAAATTCGGACACCCAGCTCATACGCCGCAGATATACGATCTCACCATTGAAATGGGTATGTTCCACCCTTTGCCAGACGACACTATATACGAACCTCCTCTACGATGGCCCAGACCTCCTTCGCCCCGCAGAAATCTCTACATGCGCCAAAAACAATAATTTTGGAAAAATAATTCAAAATTAAAACTTAAGATTCAATTTCGTTCATACTTAGAAGTCAGATCAAAAAGTTACATGCAATTGAAATAAGAGGAACTATGAATAAAAAAAAGGCTACATTTTGTCCTGAAAAATTGGCGGAGCTGGAACAGAGGATGAACTACACATCTCGAATTTCGAAACGACAAGACTATACCTAATGGTCTATTATCTGATTTTAAGGCTGTTGTATTTTGCAATAAGGAGAATATATCACGGAATAAAATAAATATACGAAGAACACGTGTTTTTAGTTATTGCCCTACTTATTTAACTAAAATATACCGTTACGAAGTATTTTGTCTTTACTCACTCTACGAGCAGTGTACTTAATCATATTAAATTCACTTTTGATCCGGAGTAGTTCAAGTAATTCAGAGTACGTGAAGAGTACCCTGTAAATTAAAACAGATTTAGATGAATTTAAAGCTAATAGCCCTTGTAGGGATCCAATCAGGGATCCGATCGGGTCCCAGCTGATTAGCCTCTGTTTAAGCCGGTCGTTGATCGCGGAATCCGGCCAGGATCGGGCTAAAAACGTCGAGGAAAACTGGTCGTATTCCGGCTTGTATACCGGTCGGATCATCCGGCCACAATATAAGCGATTAAAAAATATTGCTTCAGGCGAAAAATTGATTAATTTATTGGTCTTTTAAGGGTCATCGTAAAGAATACGGCGAACTTTGCAGGTCAAATCAAGTTGGCCAATTCTGGCGAGGCAATTGGAGTAGAATTCCAACCACTAATAATAGAGTCTCGTAGCAATTGTTTCACGTTAGAAACCGCGTGGTGATTTTAGGTTAGAAAGGAAGAAAGAAAAAATGTATTCACGACAGTATAGTGTAATTAAAAATAATAATTATCGGCGAAATAAGTGGAGATTTTAAATTGATTACTAAAATAGGTTTGAATTTAATTGCGGATCTCGATTTTGTTTGCAAACGTTGAGGAAATGACATGACGCAAGTGCAATGTATATCCTCGTCCGAAGTGAGTAACTGAAAATTACTCTGCTAAAAATGCCAGATAGGATCTGATAGAGACGGATAGGATTCAAAATTTCTTCGCATTTATCCGGATTTATTTAGGGTATTTGTGTCTGGTTTTTAATCTGGTTCTATGCGGAATTTGTTCCGTGCATATAATTTTTGCTATCTGGTTTTTTATCTGATTATATACGAAATATTTTCGGTGTCCTGTAAAACTCTATACGGTTTTCATCGGATTCTATCCAAGTACTTATACGGTATTTATGTCTGTTTTTAAATCTGGTTCTATGCGGAATTTGTTCGGTATATACAATTTTTTCTATCTGGTTTTTTTATCTGTTTGTATATCAAATATTTTCGGTATCGAGTAACCCTGTATGGTTTTTATCGCACCCTATCCGGATAATTATTTTTATCTGATTTTATCCGGATTCTTATACGGTTTTTAATAACATAATTTATTGGACGGTGCATATACAATTTTTCCTATTTGGTTCCTTATCCGATTATTTGCGTAATACTTTCGGGGTAGCTATTTTTATTGGTTGTTTCAGGAACCCTTTATATTTGTGAAATGCTATACCCTAAACGAGTCTTTCTTATCTGGAGGTGGCGTGTTTCACTAAAAAAGGAAATTAAATTTTGATGAAAACTTATGAAAGCAACTAGAACATTAAAGGAAGGCAAAACAAGGAAAAAGCAGCAATTGAATTCAAAATTTAAACTAATTGTATTCTCAAACTTTTTTTAAAAAAAAACATTATATTTATATTATATTTTTTAATAAAAATAAGTTTTACTTTAATTCGTTTCCATGCTTGTATTCTTGGGAATCCTCATTCTGTTAAAATAAGTCAATGATTTAATTTCGGTTGAAATTTATTAATAAATGTATATTTTGCAACTTTAAATTCATCATTTTTATTACCATATTTGCATCGCTGTCATCCTCCAATTTTTCAGCCCTTTGACATACGTTTCCCTCAGTTACTTTCTCAGTTTCTTCTTCAAGCTGGCCTTCTTTGGATTTCTTATTCTATTAAAATAAGTCAGTCATTCACTTTCAGTTGATATTAATAAAAAAATCGACATTATTCAACGTTAACTTAATCTTTTTATTGACTCAATTACATCGCTCTCTTCTTCCAATTCTTCAGTCCTATCAGATACGACTTCCTTAGCTACATTCTCAGTTTCGTCTTCAAGCGTGCTTTCTTTGGATTTCTCAGTGTATTAAAATAATTCAATGATTCACTTTCAGTTGAAAATAATAAATAAATCGATGTTATGCAACGTTAACTTAATCGTTTTTATTACCTCATTTGCATCGCTGTCATCTTCCAATTCTTCAGTCCTTTCAGGTACGAGTCCCTCAGCTAATTTCTCAGTTTCGTGTTCAAGATTGTATTCTTAGGATTTCTCATTCTGTTTAAATAAGTCAATGATTCACTTTCGGTTAAAATTAATAAACAAATCGATATTTTGCAACGTTACCGTCATTATTTTTATGACCACGTTCGCATCGCTGTCATCATCTTCCACATACTTTTTCGACTTTTTTTTACATTTCTCATTATCTTTTTCACTGTTCTTACGCTTAGAACTTTGTCTTGAAGGCCGATTTAAGTCACTTATTTTTTTGGCAATATAAGTATTGATACACTTCATGTGCGTTGCGATCTCGTCATTTGAAAATATTCTTTTCTGTGTCATCCAATATAGAGTAATTGCTACAAAGAATATAACAATTCGGAATAAATTACGTACTAAAGTCTTCGATAAGATCACAGCTCTTAAAAAATGTGTAATTAAAGAAAAATTATCCTGGACAGTGCCCGGTCGGCACCCGACCATGAGATATGACCAGGGTTGATCCTGCCAGTAACCGGTCGGATTCCGATTAGGTGATTCGAGAAAAATGTAGCCTGACCGGCTCCTGACCCGTTGTTGTCCATGAAATCCAGCCAGGGGTAGCCCGGCCGGGATCCGACCAGAAACCTTGTTGTAGTAGGGCCAACCAGGGAAATTACTGCAAGATTTAGAATGTGGTTTGGGGCTCTTTCCTGATAAATGAGTGTTTTAGGAGGTCGGAATTGATATTGATAAGATTTTTTTATGTTTTCTCTTAAAGAATTTTTCAATTGGAATTAAAGGTTATCTATGAGAAGAAAGGGCTCTTTTGTCAAATATTAGTGCGGGTTAATTTCAGAAATGAAATTGTGTGATGTTTATTAATAAGAACTTATGAATCCGGAAAGTTCCACAAACCAGATTATAAATCCTGCCACTCACTGTTGTCTTTTTTGGTTGAGAAAGAAACCATTTTTCTGAAACACTATATGTTAATCCACTTTGAGCTGAAAATTGATATTTTCTATTGGAAACCCTGGCGGACCGAAGGAACTGAATGGATCCGCTACAAGGTACCCGTAAAGATCCCATTGGGTCCCCATTCGGTTCCTTTTTAAAAAAATTAAAAAAATAGCAAAATCAACTTTTAAATTGTTGAAATTCGGATTCTACGTTAAAGTTTCCTATAGAAGGTCACGGAATAATCGCAATCGTTTTTTTTGCAACAGTAAAAAGTTAAAAAAAATTTAAGACGTATAACGCCTGTTGACTGCTACAATTCAAACGCATGATCTGTAAGTAGTAGTCAACAGGCGTTATAGATCCTATATATTTTTTAAACTTTTTACTGCTGCAAAAAGAAGTATTGCGTTTGCTCCGTGAGTTTCCAATAGAACATTTAACGTAGAATCCGAATTCCAACAGTTTAAAAGTTCACCTTGCTATTTTTTTGAGTTTTTTAAAAAAGGAACCGAATGAGAACCCAATGGGGTCTTTACGGGTACTTTGTAGAGGCTCCATTCGGTTTCTTTGGTCAGCCAGAGAACCTCAATCAGTTTCTTGAAAATTCGTTTGATATTGGTTGAATTCAACTGTTTAATTAAAAATTCAGGCATTTCACACGTTTTGTCGGGTAGAACCAAGAGTATCCATCAAATATAATGCACTGTCGAAAAATTACAGAAAAAAGTGAACAAAGCACACAAAGTGCATAAATATTTAAAAAAACCCACAGGATTTCACCGTGGTGAAATCCTTGACTACAGGATTTGAAAAAGGATACTTGAAGCTTTTTTAACAATTCTTAGAAGAATACAACTGGGACGATGATCGCGGGGGATAAAGTATAGGCTTTGGACCCACTCCGTCGGCTTGAGAGTTCCTGCGTTGCACTCTGGAAGAGCTTCTGCGGCCCATGCGGTGAACACTAGCCTAGAAAGGGAGTTGCTCATCTCCGTAGAGTCGTGGGATCGGTACCTCTAGAGAAAAAGGTTTACTCTAAGTAGATAAAGCTGTTGCTCTCGGTGGTTTGGAATCCACCTTAACCTGTAGGTCCCCCTCTCACCACCAAGTAAGTATGTGGAGAAGGTATAAAGGAATAGGAAAGAAGGTGCAAGAAAAATTTATACCCTTAGCGGACACATTAGAAGATTGCAATCCTAGATTTAAAAGAATACGAATCAGGACGAGTACAGTGCAACCTTAACCAGATATAATAATGAGATGCAAAGTGTCGTAAGGCATTTATAAGGAGGGGTGAAGGGTCACTCGCCACCTGTATCCTGATACTGATCGACTTTAGAGAACCTTCAGAAGTAACTCATCATGTCCTCTGAAGGGCGAAAATCTAAATAGTGTTAAATGCCACTTTTTAAAAATGTTTTTTACAGGAAATTATTTTCTGGGCTTAGGTCAATATTAATGTAGTTGGGAAATCAAGATTTGGCAAACAAGCTAAGATGGTTTTTTGGGTCTGTAGATACGCAATATGAAAGTACTGGGGCTTCAACCCCCAGGTTACTTACTAGTTCTATAGAATGATAACACAGGCCCACAAAAAAAAAAAATTGTCTGTGCAATTGACCAGACCTATATATTCTTATGTATTTTTCGACGCTGAATCCGAATTTGCAATAAAAAAGTAGGGTCCAGCTACTTTTTTATGGGGTTTTGATCGAAAAACCTCATTTTTTACGGTCTTTTCATGGTTTTTTTTTAAATAAAAAAAAAATAAAGAAAAATTATATATTTTTGACTTCGGAATCGAATTCTACGGGAAAAAATACATCGAAAACCATGTTTTGATTTTTTTTTACAAAAATTTCAACCCACCATACGGCGATGAAAATGCAGAAAATCGCG
>NC_046657.1:29943237-29961247 GCF_010883055.1 Belonocnema kinseyi | reverse complement strand
GAAGCAAATTTTCACTTTTCGCGATTTTCTGCCTTTTCATCGCCGTATGGTGGGTTGAAATTTTTGTAAAAAAAAAATTAAAACATGGTTTTCGATGTATTTTTTCCCGTAGAATTCGATTCTGAAGTCAAAAAAATAAAAATTTTCTTTATTATTTTTTTATTAAAAAAAAACCATGAAAAAACCGTAAAAAATGCGTCGCCGCAGATGTACTCCGGGCGATTGCTTTTAACGAGTGCTAATGGCAGACGTCTGATGTAGGAGATGAGAGGCACCATGGTGTCGTCCTGACAGTGTCTCCAGAACGTGGGATTTAGGGATGGACGATACCGATGCGATACTTTAGGTATCGAGTACAAAGTACTCGATACTTCGATTCTCGATACCGATACTTAGAAGGTCGATGTATCGAGGTATCGATACTTTTTACATTGGTATCGAACACTTCGATTCCTTTATTTTTGCGGCTTGATGTCAACGTTCGTTCTTTCTTCACCCAATAGAAACTGTAATTGACAGAAGTCGTACGCTGATTCGTTCATCGAATCTGACTTTCCGTTGCGTAGCGAATAAATTCTATTATGAAAATGCATTTGATTAACGACCTCAAATTTTGAAATGACCGGAACCGGCTGCCGGGTGCCGGCGTTTGTCGTTTCTCTTCTGTTTCGACGGAGTTCTCGGAGTAGTGTGGACAGCGGCTAGTGGCTTTATTCCTATTAATCCTATTTTAGACGCTCTGATAAGACCGTAAAAGTAAGTATCTCTTTCTTTATATGACTAATGAACGAAAATTATAATCGTGAATTTCTATTCTAAATATAAGATTTTGTACCAGAAAAGATTCTTAATTCTAACCTCAAAATTATGTCTTTTTCAATCTTCTACGTAAATTCAGTTAAAAAGAATGTAACTTATACTTATTTTACTATTTATTTGTTGTATATAGAATTTGAAGTGTAAAGTGTAAGAGTCTAGTGGTCTTGAACTTTGTGAATTTGTAACCTATATATAACCTCAAAATTTAATCAATTCAAATTTGTTAAGAAGTCATGCTTTTTAGTTTAAAAAATCGTATTTTTTGACTCAAATATTATCTATGTACATACAGATCCACATTTCGTAACATTAATTTAGGTGTTTTGAAATACTTGAATTATTATATTCATTTTTGAATAAAATACAAATAATTTTGATATGCTTTTTATCAAATTGTTTCAATTTTAACCCTGCCTATTTTATAATTTTTGAAGTATTTTAATTTAAAATTGTCAATTTTGTTTAAATAAAATAATTCCATTTTTAACATTTTCTATTACAAATATTTAAAAATATGGGAAATGAGGCTAATGGAAAATAGGATAATTTTGACTCACTGACACGCTACGTTTGATTGCGTCGCTCGCAGATGGAAGAGTGGTGGGGGCCGAAAAATCCCACGTTCTGGAGACGCTGCGTCCTGAAGGACGCATCTGTGAAAGGTGACGTTGTTCGTTGCCTCATAATAATTTGCAGAAGAGATACTAAATTAAGTTTTTCAGATGTGCATCAATCTCAATATGCATCTCATTATATGTGGATGAACATTCAAACTTTCCAATAGACAGATGATAAGCAGTGCTCGATAGAGTGCCCCGAACTCTTCTATGTATGCGTGGCGCTCGCTCTTTGATCTGTTGCTGTTCGCACGCAATTTGCAATGCCAGAAAATAACATTACATTTTAGTTGAAAAACAAGAGTGTCAAAGCATTTTAATGTTTGAATAAACTTTAAATAACAAAATTTTCGAATAATGAAAAATATGCAAGAAAAATATAAGTGAGTACCAAAGGATATTTTTTATTTACACAGTATCTACTTAATACACTTTTATTTGTTTCAAGATTCATTAATATCGGTCTAATAAACATTTATATAAGTTAAAGTGCCATTATTCGTAATAAACAATAAAATAGTTATTTTTTAGCATTTCAAATTGCGGCCATCTTGGTTACCATAGCAACCGTTAGCGTCTCGGTCTAAACTCAAAAGATTTGAAATCATGAATTATGGCTACATTGTAAATCAATGTCAATACCTGTAAAAGTTCTCAATATTCAAATAAGGTGCAAGATGCGGACACTGCTAACGCTATCCGTTTGTGAAAGCGAGTCGTGTTCAGATTAACTTTGTGAAAATTTTAGTGGTGTTTCTATTGAAAATACAAATTTTAAAGTGAATCTAACGTGCCCATCCGAAGCGGATAAATATTTTCGTGTAAGCTAAAGATGCACTATTTGCATTATACATACTGGTAAGTGTACTTTATATTATACATATTGGTAAGTGTACTTTATTAAGTGTACAAGGTAGCTGTCATTATAAACATAACCTATTAAGTTAATTTCCATATTTTTTAGGAATGAATAAAACTGTGTTACAATGATGCAGATAAATTTTTGAATGGGAAAACAATAAGTTGTTAACGTCTTTTGTTCTTTGTTAAAACATGAAGAAGGTACATATACACATCTCTTTTTTCAGATGTTTTGCCGTGGAAAGTATAATACTAGTAGAAAAATGTTATTTTAGTTTGTTTTTGCACATTATTTTATACTTTGCGAAATACATTTATAAACAGTTCTTCACGCGATATTTGGCTAAAAAAGGAAGGGCACGATTAAAATTAGAAAGTCACGAAAAGTTTTAGTTAAAAAGTAGACTAATTATTATTACAGATATAATCTTAATGGTATGATGATTGCACGTTTATTTCTCTTGTAAAATTAATTTAATTGCATATTATTGCAGATAACAATACCAAACATTTGTGCAGCTGACGATTGTGTCAATCAAGTAGAGAAAGACAACCCAGGGATTAGTTTATTCCGCTTCCCGAAGGAGGAGTATTACATTGCAGAGTGGCAAAAAGTATGCAGAAATAAAACAATCAACCGAAAACACGGTGAGAGTTTATTGTATATATAAAATCTAGAGAAAAAATGCAGAAATGTCTTTTGAAATTTCTAATATTATGCAGAGTTTTATTTTTGCATATCACAGTACCTAAAGAAATATATGTATAGGATGTAGAATTCCCACAGGTTATAGCTATAGATATAAACGATAATTGGATCTGAAATGGGTTTATTGTTTTGAATTAAATCTAAGTATCATTTCGGTTGCATTGCGAACGTAATAATAATTTCTTGAAACTATTAGCATCACAATTTCTTTAAATTATTGTAATTCGGGGAACCATGGTATCAAAAATGAAAATTGCTTCTTTTTTAAAAAATTCTTATTTTTTCTTCTGTTCTCAAAATTAGAATTCTACTATTATATTTTTCGATTCGTATTCTTCTCCAGTCATTAAAAATTTAATCACGTTGTTGCAACTTCAAATATCTTCTTAAAAAATTCATCTTTTTGGATCAAAAAATAACTTTTGTTGAAAATTCATATTTTTGTCATGAAAATTCAACCTTTTTTTGTAAAAATTCGCCTTTTTGTCTTGATTATCTTAAAATTTAGTTGAAGTTCTTCTTCAACTCTAATAGTCTTCGACTATTATTCCTTATTTTAAATTCATGTTTTCTGGTCGAATTAGAATGTATTATTCAATTTTAAATCAGAGGTTTTTTGGATATAAATTCAACTATCTGATTGAAAATTCAATAATTTGTTAAACTTTCATTTTTGTTGTTGTTAAAGATTCAATTCCTAGATCGAAAAAGTGTTCTCTGGTTAAAAACTAATTTTTTAAATTGGAAATTTAACTATTCTATTTTTGATTGAAATCAACTTTTTATTTTAAATTGAAATCTTTGTAGGATGCAAATTGAAATATGTGGTTGAAAGAGGTGAACTAATTTGTTAGACATTTATTATTTTGATTCCCAATTTTGTAATTTTCTTACCTGATTTAAGAAGTAATACTTCTCTGCTTAAGCGTTTCTTAATAATTAAAATGAAGAAATAAATTTTCTTAAGTAAAATACTCGCGCCATCCCACCTGGTAATAAGCGTTGAATTCAGAAAAATTTAGCAATTGTATTCCTATGAATACGCTATTTTTCCTCCGTGTAAAAATCCCCCAACGGGAACAGAAAAAGTGAAAATACTATTCCTCCCAATCGGCTTGGTAAAATTGAATTTAGTAACGATTTGAAATGTTGATCTAAGTTAACTCAAGAACATATTTCTTGTCGTGGTAATGCACGGCAGGAAGTCAAGCTGACAACGCAAGTTTTTTCAAATAAAAATGTGAAAGCACTTTCTGCTTAGAGCAAATTCATTTAAATAATATAAATTTTCAATGTTTTCTAGGTTGCGAGGAAACTAGTCGAGTTTTTCAGCTTTTTAATGATTGGTTTGATTTGCTCAATTCAAGGGGAAAGTACAACAGGAATGGTGGTAATGCTTTTGGGGTTGATTTGGCGAAACAGATAGATCTTTTACATAGAATGTCACATTACATCACCCAAATGAGAGTAGGAGGACGAGCCTCAATGCTTCCTTTTCAAAAGGGAATACCTTTAGTCTGCCTTGCCTTGCCAAGTTTGTTCAAGAATCTTCAAGAAGTCTTTGGTATTGACTACCTCCTGACCAATCGATTAAATCAGGATGTCTTGGAGAATTTTTGTTTGTTCCTTCGCGGTGTTGGAAGAGGCCACGATCATCCAAATTCTTTGAAAGTGTTGCACCGTTTGCGATGGTTCATCCTTGGCAAGCACGCCATGGAGGCACTGTCCGATGGTTTTAACACGGAAAAAGATATGAGCGAAAAAAGTCTTATCAATGCATCGGATTTACAAGAAGAGGCAACAGTACAGAAGAGTACTTCCACGTCTACGAAAAACGTGGATGAAAATGTGGAAGTAGACTTGGAAGAAAGTCTTCTAGTCAATGCCTCAGATTCATTTGAAGATGCCAACATCTGTGACAGCCCCGACACATTACAGTCTGATAATGACTTTGTCGAAATAAGTAGCATGGATCTCATTGACGGTAGACAAGAAGCAGGTGAAGAAGATGAGAATGAGCCGGATTCAGGTTGGTTATCAATAAAATCGATTTTCCCGAATTAAAAATATACAAATTCTTTTTTTAATTCTTCATACAGCGGCGCAGTATGTTTTAACGTTAGACGCTTCCGCATGTTTCTTATCAGTAGTTTCTCATTTGACGTATGACATGGTATGGCAAAAGTACATTAGATACATTTCGTATGTACCGGACAAAATTTGTATTATTTCCAAACTAATTTAATTTATTTATAAACTATATAATTTCTTTATCTTTTACTTACAATCTTCGCTCATTGCATTTACTTCCTTTCAAATAAACTTCATTCTCGCGCGCTCACTTATCCAATATGGTAAAAGTGGTGGAGTTGCTCCTTATTGGTTAACTTTTTTTTAGTTGCGTGTGGCTAGACCGTGTATTCTTAGATCATGGATGATAAGTCTATGAGAGGTTGAATCGCAAGCTTTCCGGTAGTTAACTCAGTCCACCGACAGGCAGACCTGGTGGACAATTTGATTCTACGAGTGTCAAGAGCGCGTTCTTCAAAAATTAAAAATGCATAAAACGAAAATTGTACAATGTTAATTTTAAGAATTTCTTAATTATAAAAATCATGAAAAGATTCTAAGGTACTTAATTAAAAAGAAAAAGGGTTGGTGACGATAAAATCAAAATTCGTTAGGACAATATTTTAAGATAATTATTCAAACAAATGACTTCATTTAAATAACAAAGGAAAGTTAGTGCTTTCTGCGCACAAGTCGAAACAATCTTTCACGGTCATCCACTTTCTCGTAATCTAATTCTAACAATCTTACCATTTTACTAAGCTAACCTCAAATACAATGCATCTTTACGACAAGTTTACGACATCCTATGTCCATGTCGTTTCGTTGTCTTTGCGATATCGTAAAGACATCTTCAGATCATACGACTTATTTATGATATCGTAGACACCTTAAAGACATAGACATAGGATGTCTTAAAGTTGTTGTAAAGATGTCGTAACGATGTCGTAAAGACTTCGCCAAACTTTGTGCCCAGTGGGCCAAAAGAAACCCTCGTGAACACTTAAAGATTGAATTGGCGTGACTCCATGGTCGGAATACATGGATTAAAAATCAATTTACTCTTGTAGCAACTCATTAAAATCAAAACGCTAAAGCCCGCTTGACCATCTAGTCTACCAGTAACCAAAAAAATCGAACCTGGGATTTCTCTCTTTTTTCTTCTCTGACTTCCTTTCGAAATTTTGGCTGGGCCACAAAATATTCAACATCTTAGTAAAAATGCTAATGGCAGATTCGTCTTCGGAGGAGGACATGATTCTAGGTACGATGACAGAGCAAGAATTATTAGTAAAACTTCTACTGAATTACATAGAGGTTAGTAGTCTAGAGTCGAGATCATTATCTAATAGGCGACGATGCTGAGATCGCGTAGACAGGTATTGTAAGCTAAGTGAGTTCGCAGACTGGTACATTTTCTGGAGTGCGCTCCTGTCTATGTTAACATTTATGTATCTAAGGCCTTATGAATATGTGTAGACATCTGAAATTATATGTGATTAACAGCCGCTGAGACGTAGAGGCGGGGACTCTTTGCTGGCTTGCGACTCTGTTGAATGTTGGTCTCGGACGTCTACACGGTGGTGCCCTCGAGTTCTAGCGGGAAGAAGCTCTCACTTTCAAATTGAGTGTTCGACGTTTCGGTATAATTTTGTCCTCCCTCTTGCTACAGCTAGTTTTCGTCGATAGATTGGGCTCCAAAAGAAAGTATGAAAAGAAGAAGATGTAAGGAGTAAACAACAGCGTTATAATAATTACTACACTGAAAAAAATGTTCTTGAATCAAGTAAATTTTACTTGATTCAAGTCAATCGCAGGTTCGAATGGGGACGATAGAATATAAGTTTGTTCCAAATTAATAAATGCTTGCTACCGTATGCTTGGAACAAGCGTACATTTTCTTGATCTGAGAAAATGTATTCTTAGAAAGAATATTGCATTTTATTATTCTAAAACTTTATTGTGTTACTTCATATAGAGATGTATTCAAATGCAGAACATAGTTCACTTACAAGAAACCATTTTTGATACACTTCAAGAATCTATTTTCTTAATATAAGAATATAAAGGATCGGATCAACAGAATGAGCCTCAACTGAACACTATTACTCAATGAAAAAATATATTTACGAAATTATTGTTATATAATCTTCATTTTTTAAATTATTAAAACACGTAAATTCTTGCACACTGTTACTTACAAATATAATCGCACGCCTAATAACTTTGGAAAATCGCACTCCACGAGGATTCGAACCCTACCAAAAACTACCTAAAACTAGTGTCTTAACCGCGCGCTCTACCGACTTCGCTATCGAAGCACTTGGATCTTGGTGACAAAATCTCGAGTAAGAATTTCAAGGCAGTGTCGTACGAAGTCGTATGGCGAGCCTCAACCGTCTTCAAACTAAACGTTGTGGAAATCAATGTTTCTTTTAAGAAAACATCTTTCTGATGATACTTGAAAATTTTCGAGAGACTTTAATATACCATTTCTTATTTATAAAAATTTTATAATTGAATTTTACTTATTTCAAAAAAGGCTCTATACTTCTGTTTTCTTAATATATTTAAAAATGTTATAAAATATCTATAAGGAATAAACAATAAACAAAAATTCTTCATAAAATGCGCAGTTTTCAATGTATCCAACTCTTTTATTGTATATAATACTCTCTTACTCAATTTTTAATGAAAAATAAAATTTGTAAAACCATAATATAAAATATGTGAAAAAGCGAAGTAACTTTCACTTATTTAACAAGGGACTTAAAACTTGTTGTTTCTAAATATTTAAAACGCTTAAAAACGATCCAAAGGTAATGAATAATAAAGAAAAGTTGCATGTACCAAAATTCTTTAATAACATCAATGACAAAAAATAATGTTCTGCTATACGAAAATTTACATAAAGCACAAAGTTTTTAATTTATCGAATGCTTTGATCATGCATTGTTTACTAAGATTTGAATATGGAATTGCTTTCCTAAAACAACAATTTAAAATATGCAAAAAATAATTGAACTTCACTTATTTTACAAAGGGTTCAATACTTTTTTCTTTAGAAATGTAATCCGCTTAAAAACGATCTAAAGCTTATAAAAAATTAATAACTTTTGAGCTGAAAACTCAATTCAGTTTTTAATTTAAAATAAAAATTCCAAACAAACATAATTTAAAATATGTAAAAACGAATTGATCGCTAGTTTAAATATTACCCATTTAAAAAAGTGCTCGATATTTTATTTTTATTTTAAGTATAAAATACTTCGAAATCAGAAGAAAAAAAATTCTGTAAAGAAACCTTTGGTGCAAGAACTTGCAGGTTAAAAGTGATAGGATTTCACGGTGGTCGTATGGAAAATATTTATTTGCTTCCTCCTTGCATTATCAACTCTTTTATTTGGAAAAAAATCGAATTGTCAATTTTTTAATTATTGTTTCATAAAATGAAATGCATTCTTAATAAACTTTTTAAACATGTTATTGAATTCTTTTTACTTAAATATTTTGCTTTATAAATGCATAACATTTTTTTAAATTATTAAGAAAATGTAATAATTGTATTTTTAAGCATTTTTTAAAGCTTATAACTTTGTTTTATGCTGTCATATATTTACAAAAATGTTTCACGGTTAAAAAAATTCGAAATGATTAGATTTTAAGTAGATTAATACATACAAATAATCAGCGAAAAAAATGATAGACGCAGTACATTTATAACCTTTTAATAATCTTAGGAATGAAATTACTTTTGAGTGTTGCAGGATTATTTCAAAATTAATAACACTTTTTTTAAATCTATTTGAAAATTTTTAATTCTTACCCACAAAAACTTACCGACGCAATAAACTTATAATTTTTTAAATAGTTTTATGAGTGATTTGATTTGTGTGTCAGCGTAAAGTTTGTAGTTTATCAAAGTTGCAAATTCCTATCTACATTTACATAAATAAAATGGATTATGTGCACCAATGTTTTGAATTTTATAAATATTATTGAATTTCAAAATAATTGTTAGCGGCGAAGAGAACCAACTTCATATCATGTCAACTTAATAAGATACTTTTGCAGTAACAAGTAAATTAATTTAGACCAATATATTAATTTTCATATGCGATGTCTATTGTATCAAGTCTACAGTTTTTATATTGAAAAGACTGATGTGATTCTATTTTGATGACATAGGCATCTTTAAAGTAAATCTGACATTCGATTCAAATAAATAATTATTTGAAGGGAAATATTCAAGCATTATTTTAAGAGAAATTATTTCTTTGCTGAATACATTCATTTTCTCGCCTCAAGAACATGAACATTGTTTCAATTAAAATAGTAGTCAAAATAATTATATGAATTTACTTGAATCAAGAATTTTGTTAGAGTTTTAGTTACTTATCATGAGAATATAATATTCTTATTTCAATATTTTATTAAACTTCACGCAAATAAGTATAATGAAACAAATTAACTCAATAGTTTTTCTCTTAGAGTAAATATATTCTTGATTCAAACAGTTGTCCTGATTTTATTATTTTCTTAATTCAAGAAAATCGGTCCCTTGTAAAAATAAAATACTTGCTTCTTTGAAGTAAAATCAGCCAAGTAAATTAGCCTACTTGATTTAATGCAAATTTTTTTTCAGTGTAGTGTTTACCGTTCCCTTGCAAAATCTTATGGAAATTTGTGTAAAGATTAAAATTGAAAAAGTAGCGACGACTTGTTTGCAAATATAAAAAGTGGGCTTATTTTTTATTAATTTTTTACTGTTTTTATCCCTTTATAAGTAAGACATACTAACAGTTTTGTGCGCATTGAATTATTTTGGTGAACAGGAGAAATTTATTTTCTTAAAATCGAGTTTTCGAATTTTTTTGCGTTTCATTTATTTTTTGATTAATGCAGTAGTACTCTTATAATTTTGGCGTTTCTTAAGTTTAAACATAGCGCCGGCCAGGATAAAGATTTACGAAAAAACTTTTCTCTATCATTTTATGATTCAGTCAACTTTAACACAAAAAATTAAAAATTGCGTTAACAAACGAAGAAAAATAAAAGTGCGGTTATTGAGCTGCAAAGTTGATTCTACAGTGATAAATTTCGAGAAAGAAGCGATTAATGAAATGGAAAAGTTCATAGACGGAATATAAAGCTATATATCTTCAGCGATTTAAAATAAAAATGTCTTTAACTTTGAATATCAATAATGCAAAACAGTATTTAAAAATTGGCATCAGATAGTTTTCGAAAAAATAATAACTTTTTGACAGTGCTAACTTTAGAGTTGTTAACTCGAATATAATTTATGATAAAAAAATATTGTCACTAAGACAAATATTTACAAAGGAGGAGGGTGCGAAATTTGGTTTATTTTTTTGAGTACCATCGACTTATGCAATTTGTGATTTTTTAATATCAATAAAAAAAATCTTGTCTTCTGAAACTCGAAGTTCGAGAAAAAATTATTTTTCACATTCCTTTATTAGGGCCAAATACTTATTTTTTCAAACAATGAATATGATAACTAGTAAACACGTGCGGCAAATCTCGTATTCATTGACATCGAAACTTTTACATGGCTCTTATTTAAATTCAAAAAAATGTGTTTACTGCGGGTTTATTTTTCTTTATACGAAAACTAATATCTTGTCACCAGAGAACTTCTGTCAACACAAATTTTATTGTTTATGAACAATTTTGATAAACAAATACAATTTAATCGCAGATTTGAACAAAGATTTTTGTTATCTCATGTGATTTCTTTTCACCTAGAGAATAATGTCTTAGCACACTGGATTGCAAGATTTTATCTGACTGGAAAACATTTTTTTACGGAATTTATTTCTCTCGAAAAGGAAACCTAATTTCCCCCTGGCGGACCGAAGGAACCGAATTGAGCCTCTATAAAGTACCCGCAAAGACCGCATTTGGTCCCCATTCGGTTCCTTTTTAAATAACTCGAAAAAACAGAAAAATCTACTTTTAAATTGTTGAAATTCGGATTCAACTTTAAAAGTCCCTGTAGAAGGTCACGGAATAATCTCAATAGTTTTTTTCGCTACGGTAAAAAGTTAAAAAAAATATAAGACGTATAACGCCTGTTAACTGCAACTTACAGGCGATACGTTTAGGTAATTTGAACGTAGAATCTGAATTTCAACAATTTAACAGTTCATTTTTCTGTTTTTTCGAGTTTTTTAAAAAAGGAACCGAATGGGGACCCATGGAGTCTTTACGGGTACTTTGTAGAGGCTCCATTCGGTTCTTTCCGTCCGCCAGGGCTCGTGCAAATAACATTTTTTTAATGCGCGACTTTTTGACTATTCTAATTTTTATATATAAGATGAAAAAATAAATACTGAAAATCGAAAAAAAACTTCCTGTAATATGAAGAATGTACTGCCAAAATAACTACCATAATATTTAATAAAAACATTTTTTAATATGCAGTATATAGAAGCCATCATTCTGGCAGTATCACTGAATGTGTTTGTTTTCTCTTTTAAAATTAATTCGAAATACGTAACGAAAAGTGACGTGCCCTATAGGTTCTTGATGACGTATTTCACTTAAGAACAAATCACATCGCTACACGCATAATAATTTTATTAAAGTTGGTATCACTGCATCATTGTTTCTAGCAACTCCCCCCTCCCCTCAATCTGTTAATTTTAAAACGTCACATCGGTACTGCCATTGCTTCCACTACATTCTCGAATAAGCCATCACTGCGCAGGCGTTGCGTCGCGAGGACTGTCAGGGGATCATCTGTTTTCCCTCACTCCGCCGTTGCGAAACGCCTGCGCAGTAAAAAAGTAGCGGTTTGTCAACATTACTGCTACCGTGGCGAAAATTGCCTCTGTGCAAATAGGCTTGAATACAGTAAAAAAGCTCTAAACTTCTCAGTTGACATTTACAAATCTATTGGGTTATAGGAGAGAATATGAAGATCGCCAGCTGCCTTGTAATTTTTGCACTTTCGCTTCATCTGGATTTTCTTGGTAGGTATTGAAAAACGTATCAGCGGGGTGCTATAGGCTCACGTATTACACTAATTCTTTGAACATAAAATATATCTACTTTCTGTTACACTATTTCTTTGAACATGAAATATATCTACTTCCTGTTACTCTCTGGGTATGACTCATAATTTCGACCTTAACATAGAAAAAATTAAATATCTTCTTAACAAGAACCGACAATAAGTGCTCTTTCCATGCTGACATCCACATGTTTTAATGTTTATTTTATTAACATCGGTGTTAAAATGAGAAAAGGTCGGTTTTCGAAAAAGAGTAAAAGGTCTTATAAACTTTTTTATAAATTAAAGTTCATACATCTCTTAAGAAATAAACCAAGAAACTTAGTAACTTTTAATTTCGAACACCTAAATCCCTCGGTATTATGTCCAGAGAATATCTCGCAAAATACAAAATAGCAGTTTTACTTGAAACTCATGTTAAGGACTATATATTTTTGAAGCTTTTTACCATGATTTTTTTGCTTGTCAATTAAGAAGTTGCCATGTACTTTTAAACTACAGTACCCTCCCACCTATCGGGAAAGACTGGAACTGAGATTGGCGTTATTTGAATCTCCCACTACCCGGTAACGAACGTTCAGAAAAATTAAGAATTTGTATTCCTATGAATAAGTGATTTTTCCTCCGTGTAAAAATCCCCCAAGGGAACATAAAAAGTGCAAATCCTATTCCTCTCAAACCACTTAGTAAAATTTAACGAAATCATTTATTTAATCTATTTTTCATTATTAAATATTTGTAGAACTTATAAATTAGAAAAATATTCAAATTTATATTTATTTTTTTTTAATAATTTATTTAAACGTCTTAAAAAATGGCATAGAGTAATCTATGCAAACGTGTGAATTTAAATAATTTTAACTCTAGAGAGGCTGAGTTGAATTGGTGAGAATTAAAATTTCAGAGTTTATATTCCGCATGAAGGAATTAAACCACTAAGGAATTAAAACATATATCGGGAAAGACTGGAACTGAGATTGGCGTTATTTGAATCTCCCACTACCCGGTAACGAGCGTTCAGAAAAATTAAGAATTTGTATCCCTATGAATAAGTGATTTTTCCTCCGTCTAAAAATCCCCCAAGGGAACAGAAAAAGTGCAAATCCTATTCCTCTCAAACCACTTAGTAAAATTTAACGAAATCATTTATTTAATCTATTTTTCATTATTAAATATTTTTATAACTTATAAATTAGAAAAATATTCAAATTTATATTTATTTTTTTTTAATAATTTATTTAAACGTCTTAAAAAATGACATAGAGTAATCTATGCAAACGTGTGAATTTAAATAATTTTAACTCTAGAGAGGCTGAGTTGAATTGGTGAGAGTTAAAATTTCAGAGTTTATATTCCGCATGAAGGAATTAAACCACTAAGGAATTAAAACATATATTTTGTGAACTTATTAAAATTGATAGAAAAATCGCGCATTCAAAATAATAGAATAATCCTCACTTTTACGCTGAAATATGAAAATATTAATTTTTCTCCATTCTCCGCTTATTACCGGGTGGATCAAAAATCTTTCGCCCCTTCCGCTTTATCTTCATATCTGATTCGTTGCGAAAATCAAATCTTTTCAAAGAAGCTGGGGTTAAAATTTAACAGTTAAGGGCACAAGAAGCAGGTAACATTAAGAGGTTATTAACTAATTTCATATACCTATCCTGGAGGATTTTCTAATTTTTTACAAGTTTTAATCAGAAAAAAATTGAGAACTAGGGATATGCATGTAAGTGTTGCCGTGTAGAACAATTTTTATTGAATCTGTATTTGCATGTAATTGATAGCAATTTATAAATTAAGACTAAATTATTAAACAGGTTACGTTGAATTTCAACATTTGTTAAAAAAGTCAGATGTGGGATTAAAGCGAGTAGGTAAAATTGCGGTAGGTGGTAGTGTTATGGGCAAGAAGAAGTAATATTTCTGAATTAACAAATCGAGTAAATATCAAAACAATTTTCATCTGCTTAAATGATTCTTAAGTAAAAATTAGAAAAGTTTCGGTATTCGATCACCAGTTCCTGAAAATTTCATAGATTTCCCTAAGTTCCAGGAAACTCTCACAAATTCATTACATTTCCATGAATTTTCTCAATTTGCAAAGAATTTGCATACATTTTGTTTTCATAAAAATGTGTCGTAAGTTTGCACAAGATTTTTTAAAATTTATAAACTTAATATTATATAAAAGCGTAAAAAGTAGAATGTTTAAGAATCTTTTAAGCGATAAAAACCACGCTCGATTAAAATAAGGTAAACTAGATTACGTGTGTACATAATTCTTATTTTTCCATTTTTAAGTAAACACTTAAATGCCGTGCGATGGTGGAGGTGACGTATATTTACAAGATTCATAATAATATGGCCTTCTTCTTGTATAAATAAAGTGCGAATTGTTACGAAATCAAGATTAGGAAATTATTTAAACGATTTTTGATTATTAAAACAATCTTCTCCGCAGTCAATCTGGAAAATTTACTTCTTTCTGGAGTTTATAATGCAGTTGATGAATACTCAGAATAATTTTTTTTTGTAAAAAAAACAATCAAAAATTATTATTTAAATTTTCATTTGTTTAAACAAATTTTTTTCTGTAGTGCTTGGAAAATTATTATTTTCTGAAATTAATGACGTCGTTGCACCACTGAATTATTATTCAATATTTTTTATCCCTGAACTTATTCCCTAATTTTTTAATCAACAATAATTTTTTAACTCATGATTTATCAGCTAGCTTATCGATAGTAATTTTTTCGAAATAATTCCGTTGAGATAAGATAATTCTAATAAATAAGCGACAGAGTATAGAGATATGAAAAACTTTAATTTTCTTCACCTTTGCTATGAAAAGGAGCCAGTGATAATAATTATTTAAATAATTGATATTAAGTTTATAAATACTTCGAAACTTCTAATTTATTAAATGAATATAAACTAAACGTTATTTTACAAAAAGTTCATTACAAGTACTTTTTTACATTTATTCAAAAACCGAGCTTTTCCTATTAAAAGCCCTATATTAATCTCAAAACCTCGTTAAAAAGAGTTAATGATGGCCCAGTTGATAAAACTGATAAAAGTTGATAAAAAAGACGGAACGCCTTATAGGGATCTAACATTCATCTCGGTTAGCTCGTTTATAGGGTCACAAAATTCATTCTCGAGAGTCGTATAGGGATTCAGGATTCATACGGGAGAGCTCTGTTATAGGGATTCATCTTTCTTTCAAACGCTGGTTTCAATGCGAACGACTGTGACCAACGATTCAAAATTTTTATTTAATTTACATAAAACGGAGAGAGACATTTATCTGCCGTGTACGTAGGATGGTCACCGAATGAGATTTTAGTCGCTATCATTGTTCACACCTAGAAAAATTCGGACGTTACGGCACGTATTTAGCAATTCTAGGAAGCTTCGAATATTTCTGGATCTTACCAGTATATCGAAGACTAATTTTATGGTTTCGGGAAATACTTTAGTCTATTATTCTCCTTTATTGATCAAGTTTATCTCACTAAAAAGTCAGTTAGAATAGCCCTGTCCTAATAAAGGAGGTGGTGTACGTTCTCTAGCACCTTCAATGGGCCATGTTTTTGGTATAGCCCAAATATCTGTAGAAAACCATTGTCCAGGGCAATTATCCTTCAGAGAAAACAAGATGGAAGTCCCAAGCAGAAAAATTTTTCAAGTTTTAAAAAAGCGAAGTAAATTAATTTCTTGATAAAAATTGTTTATAACGACCATAACAAATTTCTACATGGCTAACGCGAGCAATACTTCATATCGCTGCTCAGTTCGAAACGTGCACAATTTTTAACTTCTTAAAGTCTGTCTGAACGCGTTTGTATTGAGCTCCAGTCGGTTAAGCAGCGAGGCTGCCCAAAAATGGTGATCGCCGAATAAAACCCAACGCAGTCACGCTTGGAAATATTTTACCATATCTCGGGAACGCATAAAGATTTTGTAAGATTCATTGTCTGATATTATGCTATCAGTTGAAGTCAAGGTTAAGGCGTGAACGATTTTTTGAAAAATACTCTCCCTTTCTTCAAGGGCCAGTCAGGCTTGAAACTCAGCCGTAATTTTGAGTACCGCTTGCGGTCGTCGTGCAAATAATTTCTGACTGTAGTGTACATTTGTTGAAATAAATGAAACTGAAACTTCTTTAGACCGTTTTTCTCAGTGTACGAATTAAAAATGTAATATTTCTATTTTTTATTGCAGAGGCATCATCGAGTAGTGACAGCAACTCTCCTCCGCGCTTGCCTCAGCAACGTAAACAATCTTCTTCAAGGCAACCAAAGAAAACTTCTAGTAAGTAACTTTTTTTAAAAGTATCATTCGTTACAGTTACGCTACTTAAAGAAATTACTTCAAGTTTTCTATAAGTTATGGTTAATTACTCGCCCCCCCCCCCTAAATGTTGAAATTTACCTCATCAAGTGATCGTTGACCTCATCTGCCAGAGGAAGTTAGTCATTAGGAAGCTGCTTTCCACTTCCATTTTGATGGCAGTCATTTCAACTGAAAACAATATGTTTACATATATTGTGCGTTTTGGTGCTGCTAGATTTGTCTAATTTATTCTTGTGGTTAGCTCTAGGTACTTTAATAAGAAGGGTCGATGGTGTTCTGTGCTTACATTTTCCTTACTTTCCTCTACCAAGCAATAACAGCATATTCCATCTGTGTTCATATGTTGACATTTCCATCAGATTCTTAGTTTCTGAGCCATTCCTGCTGCCTCTGCTGTTCAATCACGATCTTCTTAGACTAGTGGGTATTTTTATGCCCTCACCACTCACAGATGAGTTTTCTTTATTGAACTTCTTGCATATGAGCATTTTTTGTAGCAAATTTAGTTCTTAAGTCGTATTCCTTTTCTCTTTTGGTTTTACACTTTGCACATTCATGATGGAGGCGCACCAATTTCTTGGTCATTGTGATATCCTACTTGATAACCTCCCACGGTATTTCTGTTGATATGGTTGGCTGCCAATTACTAACGTTAAGCAGAGCCACCTTATCAAACATAGTTGATGTTTCCCCGTTTACCGTTTGTCGCAGATGTTCTTGCTGGCCAGCTTTTTGATTAGTGAGATATCCCAGTGGGCACAAAATTCGGCATTGTCTTTACGACGTCGTTATGATATCTTTACGACAACTTTACGACATCCTCTGTCCACGTCCTTTCGGTATCTTTGTGATATCGTAAAGACATCGTCAGATCATACAAGTCATATCGTAAAGACACCTTAACGACATGGACACAGGATGTCGTAAAGTTGTAAAGATATCGTAACGATGTCGTAAAGACGCCGCCAAATTTTGTGCCCAATGAGATGCCTGGGCATGTCGTAGTTCACTATCATCACCGTCCTGTATGATGTGGACCCCAGCGTTAACTCCAGGGGCATACAGTGGGATAAAATGAAAAATTGCGTAACAAAATCGCGGAATTTTTTATAGGAAAGACCTGAAAGGATAAGTTTTTGGGGATTTTAGATTATTAACAATCAAATAAAGGGTAAACATGAAGATGCTCTCAAAATATATTTTAAACCTTAAAACTCTAGGTTAAATTCGACATTTTTTGACAAAGTTTGTATGATGACATACCATGGACGCTCAGACATTTGTTTGAAAATTCTACGCATATTTTCGGTAGATCTTGTCTCGACGAATGCAAATCTATGCTTCATATTTGCCTAGAGGTTCCTGTTTCTGAGAAAAATGCAATAGGATTTTCTGTTTTGAACCTTTATTGCATAAATGATTTCCATCTACCAGGTGTATACATATGAAACCGGTATTTTTTCAAGAAAAAAACACATTTATTTCAAGAGAATGATAACAAATATTTTATTCAAAGTATGCGCC
>NC_046657.1:29937890-29943137 GCF_010883055.1 Belonocnema kinseyi | reverse complement strand
ACGCCAATTAGCACAAATGGTAAGTTCCGACAGTGCCTACAAGTGTGCCTACTGGCCGCTAAATGGCAATACCGGTTTCATATGTATACACCTGGTAAGTAAATTTCACTACTCATCGTATTTAAATGTTTTTGGGGTCGTTGAATTAGAATTCAAAGTCCAAATTTAAAATTCTAGATCCAATATGGCGGACTAAAATGAGAAAACCGAATCGATATAACTGAAGATTAATGTACGGGGTTTATTTGGGTTGCTGATTTCAAATCACCGTAAAAATTTGAGAATATAACAGATTTTATTAAATATCGTCATTCGAGTGATTTTTATGTTAACGATTTCAAACCTAATTCTAAATTTTTAAATTGAAAATGACGGATTCAATATGGCGGACCAAACTTGTAAAAATGAAACACATTTGACCAAAAATTGCCAATAGGATCTAGAATTCCCGCGTTTATTCTAAGGGGCTTATAAAAGTCCATTCTCAAATAGTAGGCGGTCATTCACAAAATACGTAATACGTGTAGGGGGAGGGGGTAGGTACTGCCGAAGTATCATTCTCTATGTTAATACCAGTGGAAAAAGTATCACAGGTGGGGGGGGGGGTTGACATGTCTGGAAAATGTATCAAATATTTTGTGAATGGCCCCTGAGATACATTTTTCAGGAACTTTAAAAAAATCGAGAAACTTATTTAGAAAAATTTTAGGAAACTTTGAGATTTCGCCTTGAAAGACCTATAATATAAATGCATTTCACTTTTTAAAAATAAAATAACGCATCCAAAGTTTTAGAAAAATTACACGATTTTTTTGAATTTGTAACTTTACTTCAACTTATTACATAACCTTAAATTATTTTACCATCTGTCGGAATGTTTCTCCATTTTTTGGTTTGATCAATTACGTTTCAAACTCAGAAGTGAGTGCTTCTTAATACCGCTTGCGGTAAACGTGATTATAATTTCCGAAGTTATTGTACATAAGCTTGAATGAATGAAACTCCAACTTCTATAGGATATTTTTCCCCGTGTAAGAATTGAATATTCAAGAATTTCTATTTGTCATTGTAGAACCATCATCGAGTGGCGATAGCAACGTTCCTCCGCCCTTATCTCAGCAGAGGAACCAACCTTCATCGAGCCAACCGAGAAAATTTTCTTCAGGTAAGTACGTTTTTTTGGAGTGAAGCGTTTCAGTTATGTTACACAGCAAAACGACTTTCTGGAGATGAAAAACTCCCTTGCTAGACTAGTGGTCATCGCATGGGCCGCCGAGGCTCTTTCAGAGTGCGTGGCGGGAATCGAACCTACAAGCTGACAAGAGTGGGTCCAAAATCTACGATTTAGCCCCCACGACCATTGTCCCACTTAGGAACATGACAAGTGTCAAAATATAATAAATATTTTAGAGAGTTCCGACTTTATAGTACTTGTAAACTTTTTTCTCGGGTATTCGAATTCATCAACCCGGTTTCTAAAGCCCTACATTATGAGAATAATGCTTTAGAAAAAGCTAGTCTTTCATTAAATAATTTTTTGGACAAACTAGTTGGAATTAGAAGTCAAAGTTCATTCCATGACTTTCTAAATGAGCATGCTTAATATTTTTTACCCTTTCGATTACAAATTCAACACCTGAAAGAAGCTTTTGTAAGATAAAACTTATTGAAAATTATCTTAGCATTTCTGTAAGACAATAACTGTTATCTAGTTTGTCCATACTGTCCATAGAAGAAAAAAAACTTGAAGAACTAAAATATACTTCAGCGTTTTGTAGTTTTTGTTACTTTTTAATACATTTTGTTTATTCGACAGCTTTTTTTTATTTTCCTGAACAGGGCCCCCTAAGAAATTTTGATACGAGGCCCCTGAGACCTCTTTTCATAAGCATTCTTATATTTTACGTAAGTGGAAATGATAGCTAGAGCTCACAAACGCCAAGTAGCGCTAGCTGCTCTAGGCAAAGTCTTGCAAAAATTTGAACGGGGTCAATGCAAATATATTCTAAAGGTTGGTCAGTATTAGTTACAAAAATTAAATTCATATTTTCACGGAACTTTGACAAGAGTAGCTTGCGATACCTAGCTCTTATAACATTACCATTGATCTGGAATTGTGGCAGAATAACTGCTTTCATACCTCATTTGGAACACAAAATATTTTCCAAATAGAAGTAGAAGAATAAAGTTATTAATGTCAAAAGTTTTATATCAGTCAAAGTCCAGATTTAAGGTTTTTTTTATATAAAATTTTCTTTCTTTTTTAAACGACCAATCACGGTTCAAAGTCAGCAACGATTTTTAGTACCGCTTGTGTTGTACGCGTGGATAATTTCCCACTGTGGTATACATAAGCTTAAATAAATGAAACTACAACTTCTGTAGCATTCGTTTATTGTGTAAGTATTCAAAATAAAAGGTAGCAATTTCTTTTTATTTTTACAGAATTAGATTCGCAGAAAGTCCTTTTTCGGCAATCGCGCTCGCGCTCACCCCAGCGTAACCAACCTTCTTCGAGCCAAAGAAGCCGACGATCCGACAAACCTAATTTGAGTAAGTAATTTGTTTCAAATAGCAGGTTATAGTTATGCTACACAACCAAAAAATGTAAAATAAAATATACCTACGCGCCTTATTGAAAATAAGTAACGATTAAATATCGTTTCCATGCGGTATCTATCGTTTAGCCTATAGTGGAGACGTTAATGTCTTGAAATCGATTGTATCTTGCACTTTATGATAAGGTATAACTGCTTTGCACAATTATTCATTAGGTTATTTGAGTTGATTCTGAGATATGGGTAGTCAAAAATAGTTTGCAGGGCCAAAATATGGCGGGTTGCCTAACTATAAGAGGTAGAAAAAAAATGCTGAATTTGGTCTATCAAAACATATTTATTGGTCGAAAATCTTGGAACTTTATACATTACATATAAAACAATGGCAATTACGTGATATAGTCTTAGTTTTAACTGCTTTCTGCAACCACAAAAAACATAAAATATTCGTAACTAAATATTATTGTAATTACCATAAGTGCACCTCGTATTATTATTTTCCACGTTCTCCAGAGCAATAGTTTTAAACAGTCTCTAGGTACCGTGTTTATCATGTAAATAATAAGTTGCGCGCTTTACTCGCATGGCTCTTGGAAACCATCCTGAGTTACGTTACATAGTAAAACGTAACTTACAAACATGCAAACTCTATCATGGAATTTGTTGTCTGGTATTACGCTTTTGTCTGCCAATCTTAATAATGTTTTTAAACTCAATGAAATTTACAACTCACTGCATTTTTCAATTGCAGAAACAACTCTTGGGTCTCTTTAAATCTATAAAATTATAAGTGAGCCGATATTTCTTAAGTGTAAGGATACTAATAGCTGTATATCTGTTTGTTCCATGACCTCGCCTTCTTTTCTTTTTAATTCTCAATTATAACTATTTCAATCTGTTGAAAAACTGTTTATTTGACACATTTATTGCTTACGCGTGATGCTCTTGTCAAGTCTGAGGACTAAATGTACAATTTTTTTTAATTGCTTTATGATACCTGATCGTCCTACGGACCATTTCTAGGTAACTCTTTTTCTTTGTAAATACCTGCCGTAACCGTAAAAGTAAGAGATGGAGCTGCACTGGTCCATATGCGAAACCTTGGTCAGAGTACGACTTTCGGAGACTATGCTAAATCAGTCTTTGTGCTCTTCATGCAAAAGGAAATTTCAACTGCTGCCAGGATTGATGTCGTAAGAGATCGATATGATCCCTGCAATTTCAAGAAATCGACAAGCGAGAAAAGTAGTTCTGGCCAGAGAATGAAAGTAAGTGAGACATCAAAAATTTACAATGGCTGGGCAAACTTTATTCGCCATGATTAGAATAAGGCAGAGATTTTGACTCGTCTTGTGTACAACTGCCAACCACAGGCGCTTAACGAAGGGAAGGAAATTAATTCTACTGACAGTACTTTTCTTTTAAAAAACTTTTCCTGTAATCTAGGTGGGGCTCGTTTACCTGGTAATCACGAAGAAGCATATTCAAGGATGATGGTGCATGTTACTGATGCTGTAAAGCAAGGGCATTTCAAGATCATGATTCGTAAGTTGATTCCGACGTGGTAATATAAGCCATAGTAGTTATGCAACATCTTCCAGCTTTCGAAGAATTATGAATTCATATTGTTGTAGGAAAACACCATCAGTACATTGCTTCTCATGCCGTAGCAGCTTAACTGTTACGACATGATGCTGTGTTCCAGGGAGCATATTTCTGGGACCACTGTATAAAATGTATAAAACTGTATTGATATTTTTCACATAAATACAGGCACCCCGACATATTTTGGCCTTGAAAAATATTTCTTCGCGGCCCTATCTCAAAATCAACTCAAATAAACCTCAACAACAAATGTTCAAAACAGCTTATCTTTGCCAAAAAGTGCAATGTATATGACACTAACCTCCCCCCAACTATGCCTGCATGACATGTAGAGCATTTCAATAGACACCACTCTCCTTATACCCCCCCCTATCTCTCTCTTTCGCTGATATAAGGATAGCTGTTTGTATCAACAGACTACCCGACATTGACAAAATGATTGCAGTTTCTACCGGAAATCTAGGCGTTTTCTAGATAAGATTGTCTAGGAGCACATCATTTAGAATTCAACCCTTTCTAGATGATACGAGGGTAGTTCAATAAGTCCTTAGAATGACCAACATATGGCGCGCGAATCGCTCCAAATCATCTGTTTTCAGTCAGCACCACTCCCGACTAGATATATGGTGCAGTCACAGTCCACATCTTCTGAGTTTACGTGTTTTTATAACCAATTTAAAAAAAAAATTGTTCGTTAAGAAAAATGGAAAAAAACGAGTTCAGAGCGGTAATCAAACATTTTCATTTAAAGGGTTTAACTTCATATGAGATAAAAAATGAATTGGACTCAGTTCATGGCACATCTGCCCCTGCCTTAGCAACGTTTTATAACTGGGTAAATGAATTTAAGTGTGGTCGTACATCAATAAATGACGAACCACGTTCTGGAAGGCCCGTAGAAGCAAGTACTCCCGAAATCATCAATAAAATCCACGATATGGTGTTGAAGGATAGAAGATTAAAGTGCGTGAGTTAGCTGAGGCCAAGGATATCTATAGGTGCAGTTGTTTCAATTCTACATGAAAAATTAGGCATGAAAAAGCTATCGGCAAGATGGGTGCCGCGTTTGCTCTCAGCTGAGAAT
>NC_046657.1:29924238-29937790 GCF_010883055.1 Belonocnema kinseyi | reverse complement strand
CTGAAGGATTAAAAAAACTTGAAAAGCGATTGACCAAGTGTATAGAGCTCCAAGGAGATTATGTTGAAAAATAAAAAAAAATTTTACCCAAAAAAAATTGTTCTTATACTTCATTCTAAGGACTTATTGAACTACCCTCCTCCTAGACGACTGCTAAATTTAAAAGAGTAGCAGTTAAATATAATAAACAGAACTAGATGTACTCTAGGTCTAGAAAATAGGTCTAGAAAATGTCTAAAAATAATCTAGGTTTCCGGTAGGTTTCTTTAAGGTCCAGAAAGGACAGCTTCAAGACTTGTTTAAGACAGACCTATAGCTGCCTATACTATTGTCTAAAGTTGGTATTTCTTTTCACAAGGACTATACAATAATAAGTTTGAATATACGAGATATTGCTATATACTTCTGTTATATACGGATATAACAGAAATGGCTTATATTTTCATCTACTTTAGATCTTTATCAATTAACTGTAACAATCCCGCAACAATGTCTGTCATAATATTGTAAAATTTCATTAGTATACGTCTGTTTAGCAAATCACCAAATTTTTGCAGCTGTTTCCTCGTATATGAAGGAGTTATGATTTTGATACAATAAGCGTGACCGAGTACTTTTGCCTAACAAAATTACTGTCAATTGATTTGCGTATATTCTTTCATTGTATTTTGTGACGTGTTCGACTTTTCTTACAAACTTTAGGCAACACATAGTACTTTCCATAGTTTTTTTATTCCATGTAATTTTTTAAATTTGCTCAATATTACTATTTTTAAACATTTGTTTTTTATCAGAAATAATTGAGAATTATAATAATTATTTTTATAGTCAGACGCAGCTTACTTTCATAATTCCATGAATAAAAAAAAAACATGTTTCGAAAAAAAATAATGTTGCATAAGGAAGTTGGCGAAAAATCTAATTCTCAGGCGCGGAGAATCGAAGCCTAACCACAAAGCTTTTAGTTCAGTTACAAAACCGCTATTGCAAAGTAAATTTCAATGTTTGTATAGTAAAACGCACGTATTCTTCGATATTGCAATTCTCTTATAGCCATTCCACCTTAAAATACCGCGGTATTGTAGTTCTGTTTTACACTCAAACAGTGAAAGTGTGGTAAAATACCAAATATTTTGTACATTTTATGTTCATGCATTATTAAATGACAATAAAACGCTTTCCTAAAGAGTGATCAAAGAGTGAAAAAACTTGTGCTGATATTTCAGAGAACCTTCCTCGATCGCTGAAGAAACACTCGAGTGAGCAGCCAGAGTGGCCTCTCAGGGTAGTTCGAATGCAAGCAGTAGATCTTCCTGGTGTTTGGACCGAATACGGAAAAGAGTTCGGATTTCCACGACCTACACGTCTTCCAATCAAAGATTATTTAGATGTGATAGTAAAAGGTGATACCATTATTGGGAGGGAGGTTAATCATCAATATTATCCAATATACTCGAATGATGATAATGAGTGGAAATTTATTACAATGAAATTCGGACACCCAGCTCATACGCCGCAGCCATACGATCTTACATTGGAAATGAAAATGTTCGAATATTTGCCAGATGAGACTATATATGAGCCTCCTCTGCGATGGCCCAGAACTCCCTCTCCACGCAGAAATCTCAATATTTTTCAAAGACAATAATTTTTGAAAAAAAAGAAACATCAAATTAAAATAAAATTTTGTTTATATAATAACGTTAGATAAAATTTTAACATTCTATTTTGCAATCAGGGGAATAAATCACTATTAATAAAATAAATATATGAAAAAATACGTGTTTCCAATTCTTGCCCTACAAATTCAACTAGAAAAATGGCTACGAAGCACTTTATCTCTACTCTCTCTCTCTCTATGAACAGTGTACTTCCTCGTAGTGAGAGGCACTGCACGTGAAATTCACTTGAGTTTCAGAGTAGGTTAAGTAATCGGAGTGATTCACTTGTTGGCCGGAATAGTGCACAGTGATCCACTTGTAATCCACCTAATTCCGGGTAATTCAAGTAATCCGCGTAATCCAATTGTGATCTTTCTAGCAGTAATACCAGGCAGACAGCTTTACGAAGTCATCATATGTCATAGTCCCCAGCGAAACATACTAGGTGAATTTTCAACTAAAAATTATAAATTTTTATCCAAGCATGAAATATTTGAAGATAATATTTTAACGTAATTACTTCTTAACTAACAAGAGTCCCGCTCAGTATCTAAAAAAGGATCTCATTCTAGAATATATTTAGTGAAATGAGGTTACTCAACTTTTCAGAACTTAAAGATAATGAAATTTTATAACTCGAAAATAGGACAAAGTATCGCATAGTAGGATACAAAGGATGAAATAAAACAGAAAACTTAGAAAAATGTCTTTTAAACTGAAGCCTATCCAAACTGAAACCTATTCAACTTATGATGATTTTAATGAATTTCCAAATACTAAAGTTCGCAATTTTCCAGTACATCTAGCTATTATGCTTTGAAATGCATCTGTTGTGATGGGAGTCATTATTTATCCCAGTTTCAGAATTTCAGAAAGAACACGGTACTAGAGCGGTAGAATATAAACTTTGCTTTAGATGTTTGAGATATAGCTGGAAAAATAGAGGATTTCGAAGTAAAATTCTTTTATTTTAATATTCTTTAGTCAAGCACACTGGGAATCCTATTTAAGTCACTCCCATTTGCGTGAATTTTGGTGAATTTTGGTGAATCGGAGATCGCAGGACCGAGAGAGAGAGAGAGCCGGTACTTTTAGTCAAGCGTGACAAACGACATGTTAAAGTTTGGATCGAACGAATGATAAGTTCGATTTATGTGAAGGTGATTGAGAAATAGTCCCGAAACTTCACTTAAATGGAATTGCGAGTGAAATTTGCAATCAAGATTAGTCAGCATCTTCAAATCAATAAGTGATAAAAAAAAGGGTGTATGGATCTTCTAATAATACATTAACGTTATGTTTAGTAAGTCGGAAATTAATTTGAGATATTTAAAAGCACCAAACTATTTCTAGCTACCACTGAAATTAGGTTTCGCGCTCAGAATGGAACTCTAATCAGAGTGTCTGATTCTTGAGACAATCTATTCATATAAAAAAATTATTATCAAAATCACGCCTACTCTATTTCAGCATTTCTTCTATCAAAACTGTGTGAAATAAAAGGATCCTCATAAACATGCTCTTTTGGAATGTACGATTGTAGTTCTATAGAATAGTGAAAAGCCTAGCTAACAAGGCTTCCTGGATACCAGTGTCGGGGTTTCTTTCGTACTGACAGTCAGCTTGGAATCGGGATGAGAATCCACAGAAGGACTAAGAAACAGCCCTTCTTTGGCGTGGTAGCTTACGACCAGATATTCATTGACTGCTTTACTCAATCTTGCCACTTCTCTAAAGCCATGGACGTGGAGAGCACCTGTTCTCGGGGCTTTGGTCTATAGAAATACGCAGGTATCCTTAAAGGCCCCTAGGGAACACCGAAAAACATCCCCGATTAATCAGTCTTACCCCTGCACGTGGGGCTCTGCAGATGCAGACCTCATATTTCCCTAGATGCTGGTGGAACCGAAATAAGTTTTTTAAATGAAAACAAAACACTTAGCAAGAGTCGGCAACGACCGTTATGGAAAGAGCGTCTTCTTATGTAAATAAAGAAATTACCGAAGGAGCCTTAGAACATACTTCGTAATCTATAAGTGGATAACTGTCTAGGAGTAACCATGGCGATACTAATGACGGGGTGTCAAACCAAACGGAAAAACTAAAAAGAACTAGATTGTCGGGAGTTGCTATAAAGAGTCTGAGATTTCCATTGTTGAATCAATATTAAGCAACAACTAGCCAGGCGGGGAAAACCTAAAGAGGGGCCATTCTAAAAGCAGAATACTTTAACGTTTAAGTCTGATGTTTGATAGCAAGACAAACGGCATTTGCATTAATACAAGAATCCTAGGCTTGCAATCCGAAAGTTAGAGAATTAAGTAACAATTGCGAATCAATAGTTTGTGATAGTTCCTTAGAAACTCCTAGGTTAGCAATGTATGTCAAGGCGATATTATATTCATTGGTTTTCCAAGGTTCTTTTCTCGAGTATTCGATAGAAACAAAGATTGAGCACTATCTAGGGGCAGGTGAGAACCTACAGTGGTTTGCTCCGCGCACCTACCAATTTGACTCCTGGTAATCACCATCTGAGTAATGGTGAAATCTACGTTAAATGATGGCAATTAGTCGTCGGATGTAATGCTAGCGCATATCATTCGACTTGGACTAGTAAGGACGCCGTCGAAAGAGGAGAATCATTTTTGGACCACCTCTCAACTACTGATTTAACTTGATCAAATCAGGGTATTTACTGACTTTCGTGAAATTCACATGTCTAGAGATAATTGATTTGAATTTATGTTCGATGAGTATTAGCGAAATATTCAAGGGATGGCATGCATCATCGGTCACGTCTCTATTGGACCATAGAAAGATTTGCTTTAGTTTGAGAGGCGATAGACAAGAAGCTCAAAGGTAAATAAACCCTAAAGAAACTGTCATATTGATGGGAAGGATTTTAACAGTGTGCTGAGTATTTTAGCGGGTAGAATCAAATCTATATAACAAATACAATTTGTTGTAGACATCTTACAGAAAAGTATAAAGAGAGCGTATGAGGAAAACTGTCATCTTTGTATTAAGAGAACAGACAGGAATGCACCGTGGTGAAATTCTTGACCAGCGGTTTTGAAAGAGGAGAGTTTTCGCCTTTTTAACCAAACTAAAACGAATGGGAATTGGGACTTGTACAGAGCAATCTTAATCAGATATAGTGATTAGATACAAAGTGCCGTAAAGATCTTATGGATGGGGTTACCTGAGGCTACTAGACTTGTCAACTGAAGGGCGGAAATCCTAATAGTCTGAAGCTACATGCTTTTGAAATGTGTGTTTTTAAAAAAAATTAAATTATTTTCTAGTCTTAGGCCAATACTAACGTGGTCGAGAAGTCGCTGTTCCACCAAAACTTATTTCTGTTATAGTAAGTGCAATGAACCAAAAGTAATCTATCAGCGTCGTGGAACCAACTACGCAATATATTCGCGTGAGTTAGCGTTTACTCTTCCTTTGCGGCTACGCTACTGTCTTTTGACGCATTATTGAGCACCACCTCGCGATCCCGAGGGGCTACACTTTCACTGCGAAATTCCGGGGGCCAACAGTTCTACGAATTCGTTAATCGGTGTTTCTTTTATCTGGAGTTGACGGTAGTAAAATTAAACTTTTGAAGGATTCTATTGCAGTAAAAAATCTCGCAGACTTTAATAGAATCTAAATCGACGCGTTTGTTCTAAAAGAGCGCACGGATGAAAAATAAGATGATATCTGAAAAATGGTAATGTACATACCCGAAGGGAAAAGCAATTTTATGTAAACATTGTCGAGTAATAAAAAAAGCATTATAGAAAAACTACTGCAACCGGCGTCTGTGAAAAATAATCAGTAAGAATTTACGGATATTCATATTTGGGCTCATATTCTTGTAGTATACACTGTCGGAAAAATAGATTCAAATGAAATGGCACTGCCATGTCCCTTGGACTTAACTCTTCTTACACTTTTGGAGCTCATCACTTTGTGGTACATTGGAATTCGTAAATTGAACTTTATAATATAATGAATCCGATAAAAAGAACATATAAATTGAATGTTATACATTTTCATAAGCATACGTTGAAATTATTTTGTTTTTCTGTCGCCCTGAAAAATGTTGAAAAGGATACTTGACACTATTAGGATTTCTGATCTTCAACTTAAGATATTGATATTGCCTTCAGGTGAAATCCTTCAGTACCTAATGAGGCTACACTTTCAAGGTGGCCCATGAGTCATACTTTACAGGAGGATCTACTTTATAGCCAAATGAAAAAATTGGAAAGTAGCCATTTGCGGCCAGGCAGCTCTAAACACTCCTCAGGAACAAGAGCTGCAATCTATGGGAAGGACTACAGGAATATGAAAACAGTAATATGTACAATTTCTACCATTTCTTGGTCGTAGTAATAGATATTCAAGCATGCCCAGAGGACATTTTTAAACCGGATTATAAAGGACAACAAGTTTAAATATCATCTTACATCCATTTAGCACTTAAGGCTATTTAATTTGAAGTATTTACTTCCAGACTAGTCTGAAGTTGCCTTTAAGAGCGTCTTAACGTTTATAATGAAAACTGGGTCAATCTAATCTGGCTTATTACCATGAACATATTGACGATATTAAGAAAGCAGATGCACTAGCTAAGATTGGTCTCGGAGGAGCATGCATAATCAGAGAACTAACGAACTCTTAAACATGGAAGGAAGGCAGATTAATGTCGTAGAAGGAATGCTTATTGGACACTACCGGCTGAGAAATGGTTCATCAACATGATAATTGAAGACAATCCTCGATGATAAAAGTTTTATTTTTATGAGGAAACAGATCATCACATACTTCATAAATGTGATGCACGGGCGTTCCTTAGAGACAAACACCAGAGGAGTTATTATTTGAACTAGAAAACTTATTATCTTGAATTAGAAAACTAGAAAACATCTCTTGCAAATCAGGTTTCTGTATTTATGGTGAGGACTGATCTTATAAGAGATAGTTTAATTTTGGAGTGTAGTTCAATCGTTTTTACCGCAGTGTATTAGGTAATCATTGCCCTACCCTTCCGTAGAAGAATAAATTCATTATATTATAAATCTAGGTATTTAATACTGATCCTGTCAAGAACCTGCACAAGTCATCGACAAAGCCGTGCACAATATTGTATGGGCTAATAACAAACATATTGAATGATACCCTTGAAATCCTGACGCCAACATTTGGCTAATAACCATGATGCGGTTTGACTTGCTCTCATGACCAAAGAAAGTGTGATTAATAAAAATCGCTACACCCCGATTACGTCCACCTCTATTACTTTCTCTATTCACTTTATACTATTAGAAAATTCTGTACGAGGCTTAGCATACATGCATGTGAAGCAAATATGCACTACCGCTATTGAAATGTAACATGCATTGGTGTAGTGAGTTTAATATACATCTGTATTAAATTTAGTATACAGCTCAGCATAGCAATGTGCGTGAAAACTCAACGTGCTTTAATTTCTTTAAATCTTGTCAAATATTCTCCATTAAATTAATAATCTAGAATCCGTTGATTGAATTGTTATTTTTCATCAAAGATCAATGTACGGGTAAAACTTTTTCCTAATTTCGCTCTAAATGGTCAAAATTTAAGGCGAAGACAGTTAATTGTAGGCTAGGTCTGTTATTTATTTGCTTAATTCAACTTTTTTGTTTTATTATTTACAATCAAAAATGACTGACAAATTTATTTTGAATTTGTGAAAATGGAATTACTTGATTTTTCTTGTAAGTGATTAACTTGAATGTATATAAAATTTAATATAGTCGCCCTTAATGGCGATTTCATATGTTTGATATATAATCTTGATATATAATATGAGCGTAATTTTAGTCGTATAAGCAAAGCGATTTTTGAAAAAATGTGCATGCTTTTTTTGCAATTAAACACTGAGTGTCTTTTGCGCCCGTAAGATTTAATGAGCCAGCTAATACTGGATGTCTGGTTGCAGTCACCCAGTCTACATTCGAGTCGCATAAAATCTACAAGTACAGCGTCATCGTGGCTTATAGTAATATATAATATGATACTATATTATAGTACAATAATATATACAAACAATAATAATCATTACAGACGATGAGAGCAGTTGTAGGCAAATGAAAACACAAAAAAACATTCAAAAACATATGATGATAATTTTTCGAAAATACTATATATAATTCAATATCTTTTTATTTGCCGCTAAATACGTTTTTTTTCTTACCATCGAACCGGCCTACAAATCATAAATTATATGCTAATGCGGATTGTTATGTTAGTATCTTATTATATTATTATTACTACAAGCGACGAAGATGCTATACTTGCAGATTTTATTCGACTTGAAACTAGACCTGGTGACTCTAGCTCGGCATGCAATGTTTGATGGTGCGTTGCATTTTAAAGGCGCAAAAGATCGCTCAATTTTCATTTACAAACAAAAAAAATAAAATTGCGTTTAAGTTATGTGGTTTGAATATTAAAATAAAAAAATGCATTCTTGTCGAAACAATATGTATGTGGCGAAAATCCGAGACGTTTTAATTCGCTTGAGTTGGGAGAGTGTGGAGATAAGCGCAACTGAGGCCTATCCTACGAGTATAAAGGTAGTCGCATAAGAAAAACCGTTGCAGTGCGCTGGAGACGTCCAATGCGTTCTGCGCAAGCAGAACGATAGTTTATATGCGATTGGTTGGCTCTATGTGTTTGTGAACGGACGGCATGTCAGTGAGACGTCTCCAGCTTAATGCAACAGATTTTCTTGTGCGAGCATCTTAAGAGATAGAGAGACCGGATGCTTGCCTTCCACTCTTCTTCATTCTTCAGGGTTAGATCTCAATTATGTTTATCCCCACTTTGTCCAGATTTAGGTAGTTTAAGTCTGCAAATAGCATACGCTATAATGCAGCTTCATGAGCAAGTGGTTGGGAAACCAATTGGATGCAGTTAGATACAAATATTGTAACTCACATAGGAAACTGTCATTTGAATACTTCTTGGACTATACACTTAGTTTCGTAACTGAAATTGTCTTTCGTGTTGTTTTTAAAGACGGTCCTTAAGCACCTGTGGCTTCGACGATTACATTCTCATAGTGACACTGGCGCATCGCGCTACAGAATTAATATGTATAGATGGTTAAATACACGGAGACATTAATTTATTGGCTTTGATTCTATACGCTTAACGTTCGGTTCGAAGTCAACTGTATAAAATTCGTAATCAGTTTTAAATAATTGAGTATAACATGTATAATATGTTAATTATTGGCAGTAGCTTTCAGAAATTCATATTCCTTATGCAAAGTGATGTTTTCTTTGTTGCATATTAGTAAAATTCAAAACATGACCAGTTTTTGAAATTTGACAAAATTATGGTTTGAAAAAACAACATGTCCTAATATATCTGGACGTGTTTTTCATCCTATTCGGGACAAGCGAGATGTTTAAACGTATTTATATTGAATATCTAATTTCTGTCCAACGATGTCCGTCAAATTTCGCCGTCGAAAGGAACTAGTGTCCTTATTGGGAGGATGCAAAAGTTTTCAACGCGTTGTGCTGAAAGTGTTTTTAATGATTTCATTTTAAAATATTAAACTAAGAAAAGAAAAATACCAAATTTTAAATACGCGACATAAAGCTTAATGTTTATTCTGAGATGTTTTTACTCGCGGTTTACAAGAAATGAAGATAATAATGTTACAAATTCAATCTATTATATCCTAAACTCCTAATCATTTCAAAATGTCTAGTCGCTTGGTTTCTAAATAATTTGCATTCAATTTGTATGATTATTTAAATTCCAACTCAATAAATTTGATTTCAAGGGACCTTGCTGAATCTTGTAAGATTCAAGTATTTCGGAAGATAAAGTTTTGGGTAAGGGCAACCTTAAGATTTACCACATATAACAGGTAACGTCTGCAGCGGTTAAAAGCTCAAAATCGCTGTTAAATACAAAATGAAAAAATACGTGCAGTGAGTTTAATTCAAGTTTATTTTACGGAACATTCGCGCATACCAAGTCGAATCTTAGTCGACTTACAAAGACTTTAAAATTGGATTCTTGAGAGTTTAATTGAGAAAATTGAATAACCAGCGTGATTATGAGAATGACCGAATATGATAGGCAGCGCCCGCAGCGGCTAAGAGCCTGAACTCGCTGTTGAATAAAAAATGAAAAAATACATGCACTGGATTCAGTTCAAGTCTTTTTTACCAAAAATAAAATATATTAGGGCTTTTAAAGGTACGCAGGGAGTTTTAAACCAAAGATCAATAATAGTGAAATCAATTTTGCATGATTTTTGTGTGCTTATATCTTGAATGTCTTCAGAATGTGACTTATATCTTGCAATTAAACACATTTCAATTACATTGCCTGTGTAAATATAACCTACACTGCATGTAATCAATAATATAAACAGACAAACCAAACATGTATAATTATTAAAAAGGGAAACGATTGTTTATTGTTGTAAATCACTCAATTGAATTTAATCCTGAAATGCAACGCGGAACTAAGACAAGGGGAAACCCTTGCTTTGGTTCGGTTTATGTTTACACAGGCAAGTAAATTAAAATGGGTTCAACTGAAAAGGTGATTCACATTTTGCACACGATAATCATGTAAAATGGATTGCACTATTATCGATCTTTCTTTTAAAAATCCCTGAGTACGATTAAAAGCACTAATATATTTTATTTTCGCTGAAACAAACTTGAATTGAACTCAGTGCATGTATTTTTTCATTTTATATCCAAAAGCGAGTTCAGGTTCTAGCCGCTGCAGGCGCTGCCTATTATATCGAGGGAATCTCAAGGTCGGACTGGTTACCTCATTTTCTCAATTAGTCTCTCCAGAATCAACTTTTAAAGGCTTTATACGTTGACTTAGCTTCGACCTGATGTGCGCACAACTAGACCAACTAGAGAGTTATTATAACTCGTAGGCGTGTCAACCTAAAACTACACAGGAATCGCTACGGTGCCAACCAGAGATATCGAAGTTCTCCCATCACTAGCTGTGACAGAAGAGCGAAGTGAAGTAGCTCTACATGCCCGAATTTGTAAGACAATTTTACTTGTTATTATTTGTGTGACAGACTTATAAGTCGCAAAGGCCTTGATATCTTCCAGGACTAAAATAAAAATGGAATCTAGTAGCCTTGCGTATAATTTCTCTTTATCTCTCAATCATTTATAAGCTTGATAAATTATGTGAAGTATGGCAGCCTAACCTCCAAAAATTCGGTCTCATTAGAAAAAAAGGTGAACCGATTCAATATGACTACTTTAAATAGATATTTTAGTACATTACAGATTAGCAGCCATTCGAAAAACTGACTGATTCACATAGTCGTAACCCAAGTAAATTTAAAAAGCTCTATCTGCAAATGACAGATACGCAATTGACGCAGTCGCCTTTCTAATTAGTTCGTTTTTTCCGTGATGTGGAGAAGTCGGACATCCAATTCGGTGCGATCACTTTTTTACGGGGCTTTAGCTCCCCTGAATAAATTATGTTGATATTTGGTACTAGTACATAAATGGTTGTCCAACGAGGCCGATTTATTTCCTCACCGGTTAAAGGAACCTCCTGCAGATTTGCTTCGTACAGAGCATCTTCGCTTGTTTTTATATAACACGTGTATCCTTTAACCTTCTGATCATTTTTGTTATGGACATTTTGTTCTAAGTTCAAGTCTGCTCTCAGATAAACAGACCTCATACCAGGCACGATTAGAACAACGCGATCATATGATACTTCCCTAGGGGAACCTTTTAGATTCATCCAGCTAGGAACACCGTTAGTCTCAAAGTACTTGCGTAGAGTTCCTGTAACAACGTGATCACCTGGCATTTGTAGAAAGATAAGGCTATTACCAGGAATATAAATCTCTTTGCGTGGAATCCATTGAATAGCTCCTCCAGGCATTACTATGGCCTCCATGGCATCCATGGCACCTATTTCTGTAAGAAAAATAGGGATTTATAAATTTTGTGCACGCTGGGGAAATATTTGTTAGCGGGATGGTAAATAGAGTAGTTTCATAGCCGCTAGGTAGCGCTATCTGTTTTAGGCAAAGTTCCGCGAAAATTCCGACTTGACGTATACTAGGTGGAGCTATGAATTAAAATTTGTCTGAAAGATCTTCTCCTTTCGCTGTGCTAGAAAACGAACCACAGAACTTCCAAATGGCGGTCAAGTGCTTTCCCGTTAGGCTACTAGAGAAATCGAAAAAAGAATCCTTTTACAGAAATAGGAGCATTATTATGTCAGGTGTTACAAGTCAAATTTTTTAAGTAATCTGTTTCATCATCAAAATATAACAGCATTTACTAACGTCTTTACAGGTTAGATTGATCACTAGATTATAATTTTTTTTAATTAGATTTTTTCTGAAAAAATATTTCTCCTTTCGCAGCCGCTGGGGAACTAACCACAGAACTTCCGATGGCCGGTCAGGTGCTTTCCCGTTAAGCTACTAGAGAAATCGATAGAAGAATCCTTTTTTAGAAATACACGCATTATTAAACCAGGTGATAAATGTCAAATTTTTCGAGGAATCTGTATTATCGCCAGAAAATAACATAATATCTTAGCGTCTTGACAGATTAGATGGAACTATAAATTAAAAAATTCTGTTAATTAAATTTTTTCTGAAAAAGATCTTCTCCCATCGCTTCGCTGGGAAACGAACCGCAGAACCTCTGATGGCGTGGCATGGAATCTGTATTATTATCAGAGAATAACAGAATTTCTTAACGTCTATATACGCTAGATGGAGCTACAAATGAACAATTTCTTAATTTATTTTTTTTCCAAAAAAATATCTCCGTTCGCTTTTTTTTGGAAAAAATTTTATTAATAAAAGTTCCTATATTAAATACAATTTGAAACGCTTTGAATTACTAACACTTCAAGTAAAAATATTGCACTTTTAACCAAACATATGATTGTTCAACCAAATGGTCGGATTTTCAACAGAAAGAATAATTTTATACAAACAAGATTAATGTGTTTACAAGTAATATGTATTTTTCGCAAGTGAGATGAATTCATAAAAGAAAAATTAATGTTTTAACAAAGTACCCAGTAGGAACACAGTTTGGCGACGTAGTTACGACATTGTTACGACACCTTTACGACAACTTTACGACATCCTATGTCCATGACGTGGAGGTGTCTTTACGATATCGTCAAAAAGTCGTATGATCTGAAGATGTCTTTACGATATTGCAAAGAAAATGAAACGACATGGACATAGGATGTCATAAAGTTGTCGTAAAGATGTCGAAATGATGTCGTAAAGACGTTTCCAAGTTTTGTGCCCACTGGGTATTTGAATTTACAAAAAAAAAAGGATTGAACTCTGCAAGAAAAATGTGATAACTGATGTTTCTAGTGAACTTAAAATTTCAATCAACAATAAAAAAACAGTTGAATTAAAAAAAGACGGCTACTTTAACAAAAGAGTTGAATCCCTAAAAAAACAGATTATTTTGCAATCAAATAATTGCATTTTTTATCCAAAAAATGATTTTTCTGCCAAATGAGATACAGTTTTAAATAAAGGGTTGAATATTGAACCAAATATGAATGTTCAAATAAATAAAAGAATAATTTTAAACAAACTAGTTAAACTTTCCATTAAGTAGTTGAATTTTCAACCCAAATTCATAGGTTATAAACGCAAAATATAAAAGTTGATATTCCAAGCAGAAGATAAATTTTCCAAAAAGATAAAATTTTTACACACACACACACACACACATTTTTGATTCCTCTAGAATCAAACCGAAGGGCCTATGACAAAGCCACCGAACGCGTCCTCGGGTTGCGGATAGAGGGTCACTGTACCAAGGGTTTCTGCTGAA
>NC_046657.1:29909554-29924138 GCF_010883055.1 Belonocnema kinseyi | reverse complement strand
CTAATCTTGTGTAGAAATTTTATTTTTCAGCTTAAGATTTCAACAACAGTTGAAATTTGTTTTTCTTTTTCGCCAAAAAAATCGTGTTTGGTTTGAAATTCTACCTTTTGGCTTGACATCAATATTTTTCATGTTAAAGAAAAATCCTTTTTCGTTAATGTATAAACCATTACATTTTTCTTTGAGAATTCATCGTTTCTGGTTGAACATTGCATTGCATTATCCGCTAATAATTCATTATTTTGTTTAAATGTTCATCATTTTGTTTAAACTTGGATCTATTTTATAGAAAAAAGGTATTTTTCGGTAGGCAAACCATTTATTCAATTACAAATTAAATTGCCTGTTTGATCTTTAACTTTTTTATTAAAACCTTATATGTCTGGGTTGAAATAGTTTTGTAAAAGTTAGTCTTTTTGGCTTAAAACATCAAAAATCTGGTTCCAATTTTTTTATCTTCTTTGTTTGAAAATGCAACACGTTTGCTATAAGTTCATCTTTTGGTACTAGTTTCATCGTTTTGGTAACAAAATTCAACAGTTTTCTTTCAAATAACTCTAATTTGTCACAGGCAATGCGAAATTTAAAACTTTCTTAAAACATATAACACTTTTACTTTGTTTCATATGAATAAACTATAAAGTGTTATTATTAATTTGCACCAAAAAGAAGTTTTTTCATTTCTCTAATTTAAATTTTCGCACAACTTTGGCTTTAACAGCTGGCGCTATCTGGAGGATAAAAAACTACCCTATTAATAAACATGGCTTTTATATTGTATTAAGGGACCTTCCTGATCGTTAAAAATTTATCTTTTAACTTGAAACCTCATTTAATTTGTGGATAATTTAAATATTATACTTTTGGTTTTTGCTCGCTTATCAAAATGCTTGTTTATTCCATTTTTTTAAAACATTCTACATAATTATGCCAGTTGATGATTATCTATTCCTACTTTTCAATAAAAACTCTATTGATCGTATTTTGATTATCACTCGTTTGGACAATTGTGCATTATACTAAAATTCTTTGTCCTTTGAAAGTGTCTTGTATTTATGTTTTTAAATTGAAGTAGGAACAAATTATTTCAAACAAAATTTCACTAAAATACAAAATTAAAATGTTACCGGATTCTTGTTAGTAGATATTTATGAAATGAGTCACTGAGTCCACTGGTATTTCGTATTTATTAATGAAATTTTTAATTGGAACATTTTGTTTTTATTTCAATTTAAGAATATAAATACAAGAAACTATTGACGTATAAAGAATTTTAATCAAATGCACAAATTGTCTAAACAAGTACTAATACAAATACGATAAACAGATTTTTGATTGAAAATAAGAACTAAATAATCATTAAATGGCACAATTATATTAAATGTTTTTTTCAAAAATGGAATCAACAAGCATTTTGATGAATAACATTTTTTCAAAAGTACAGATAGCGGGAATTGAACGCACAACCTTACGGCTATGAGGCAAGCGCTCTACCAGGGAGTTACCGACGCCACGAAATAATCTTGCAGCGGCTCGATGACTATGCGTTCGTAATTTTTAAAATGTATTTTTCTCGAAAATGGGTTAAAATTGCTTCCTCTTGGTTTTTCTAGGAAAAACATGGTTTGTAATTTTCCTTGAGGAAAAAGGTCCCTAAAGGTCCCCTTGTGAGTTTTGCAAATTTGACATCAAACAAAAAATCAAAATGGTAAAAACAACTAAATATTAATATTTCGAAATAAATACGAAGTTTCATGAAGTAAGAGAAAGAATGATTGTCAGCTACAATATTGGATCAGCGATATTGTATTTTGTATTTTGTTACAATCATAAACTTTTAAAAACCCTGAATAAAATGTTTCTTGAAATTATACTCAACATTTTTCTAATTTTCAGGTATTAGATGCGCCATATTGAATATGGTGACTTTGTCTTTCAAACCATTATTAGTAATCTTGAATGCCCGCTAGTAAGGATTGGATTGAAATTTATGGGATGGGAATGAATTGGATTAGACTGAATTGGATTCGATTTGAATTAATCGAATCGAAATGGGTTGAATTGAAGTATAGTGGATTGGATTGGAGTAGGCTGGATTGGAATTAATTGAACTAGATTGGAATGAATTGGATTTACATGTATTGAATTGGAGTAGAATGGTCTGGAATGAAGTAGATTAGACTTTATTGGATTGAATTCGAATAGATTGGATTCAAATTGATTGGATTAGAGTGGATTGAAATTAATTGGATTGTAATAGATTCTGTTAGAGTAGATTTAAATTAATTGGATTTGATTAAATTAAATTGGATTGGAGTGGATTTGAGTGGATTGAATTTAAGAAGATTTGCTTGTAGTGGATTGAATTAAAATGAATTTGAGTGGAATGGATTAGATTAGAGTGGAAAAGGTTGGGTTTGAATGAATTTCATCAGAGTGGATTAAATGAAAGTGGAGTGCATTGTATTGGACTGGATTGGAATTAATTGGTCTGGGTTGAAATAAATTAGATCGGTATGAACTCGAATTTTTTGGAATGAAGTACATTAGATTTTAGTGGATCAAAATTAAATAAATTGAATTGGAGACAATTGGATTAGAGGGGATTGGATTAGATTGGAGTTGATCGTATTTAAATGAATTAGTTTAGATTGTATTAGATTGGATTTGATAGGATTTGAATGAATTGGATCGTAGTAGATTGCATCAAAGTGGACTCTATTGAAATTAATTGGATTGAACTGAAGTGGATGATATATTAGTGTATTGGATTGGAGTGGAATTAATTGGATTGAATTCGAATGGATTGCATAAGAGTGGTTTCGATTATAATAGAATAAGCTTGAGGACTGGAATAAATTAGATTGAAATGGATTGTATTGGATTGCAATAAATTGGAGATGAATTGAATGAATTGCATTGAAATGTGATTAGATTGGATTTGATTAGAGTGTAGTGTATTGGAGTGGATTGAAATGGAATGGAGTAGATTGGGGTGGTGTGGATTGAGGTGGAGTGAATTGAACTGGAGTGGATTGGCATTAATTGGATTAGAATGAAGTATATTGGAATAGATTCGATTATAGCGGATTGGAATGCTTTGAATTGGAGTGGATTGAAATGGATTGAAGTGCATCGAAATGGTTGGGCTTAAAATGGACCAGAGTAAATAGGATTAGAGTATATTGGATTGGAGTAGATTGAATAGGATTTGAATTAATTAAATTGAAATGTATTGTATTAGATCGGAATGAATTGGATTTAATTGGAGTGGATCAGATTCGTCTGGATTGGATTGGATTTCCTCTTAGAATTGTATATTAGGACTTTATGCAACCTACGTATGTACGATGAGTGCAGTGGCCCCAACTTTGGAATGTAGACGTGCACTCACGCTTAGTTGTGTGATAAAAAATAATGTTGAACTCGTCCTTCGTATCGAGAATTGAATTGGATTGAATTGGAATAGATTAGAGTGGATTAGATTGAACTTGATTGGATTAGCGTGGGTTAGATTGTAAGGGAGAGGATTGGAATTATTTCTATAGGAATGGTTTGGATTGGGATGGATTAGAATGAATTGAATTATAATGGATGATACTGGATTGGAATGGATTGGACTAGAGTGTATTAGGGTGGAATATAATGTATGTTATTGAAATGTATTGGAGTGTATTAGGCTGACGTGGGTTATATTAGAGTAGAGTGGATTGGGTTAAAGTGGACATGATGGGAAATAATTTGATTGGAATCAATTGGATTGGATTTGATTGAAGTAAAGCGGATTGGAATTAAGTGGATTATATATTCGTAATTTAAAATGCATTGGTTTGAAATGGATTGCATTAGATTTAAAGGTTTGGAGAGGGTGGAAATGAAGTGGATTAAAATGGATTGTACTGGATTAGAATTGTTGGATTAGTGATTTTTCAATCAAGTGGATTGGGATAAATTGGATCTAAACTGTTTAGACTGACTTAGATTGGAGTGGGTTGGATTGGTTTGGAGTTGATTGGATTTGATTGTATTGGGATGGATTATAATGAATTGGATTAAAGTGTAATGGATTAGAGTGGATAGGATTTGAGTGGATTGTTTACGATTAGAATCAATTGAATTGAAATGTGTTGTATTGGATTGGAATGAATTGTATTGAATTGTAGTGGATTAGATTCGTGTGGATTCGATTTGATTCTCTCTTGGTATTGTACATTAGGACTTTATGCAACCTACTAGCACTTATGGTCCACTAATGTGACAAAAATATTGTATGACATAAATGGATTACAGTGGATTGGATTGGAGTGTATTAGAGTGGATAAAATAGTTTATATTTAAATGGATTGGAATTGATTTCATTGGCGTGGGTTGGATTCGATTACAGTGAATTGGAGTGGATTGACTTGGAGTGGATTGGAATGAACTGGATTAGACAAGATTAATTTAGAGTAGATTGGAATAGATTGGATTTAAATGCATTGTAATGAATTAAATTGAAGTGGGTTGTGTTGTGTTGGATTGATGTGAATTCAATTGAATTAAATTTGAGTGAATTGGAATTAATTGGATTGAAATAGATTATATTGTATTAAAATGGCTTGTATTGGATTCGAATGGATATGTATATTTGGAATTGGATTAAAATGGATTATAGTTCATTGGATTAGATTGGAATGTATTGGAATGGATTAAAACAGATTGTATTAAAATGGATTGCCACACTTACTGTAAGTTTCACAGGCGGTCAAAAAATTATCAGTTAGGCTCCTTGTATCACAAATAAGTATTTTATAAAATATTTATTTAGCTTCTAACTGATTTACCATATTACGAGTATAAAATGATAGAATGTTTTAAAACGATGAAGTCAAAATCGAATTAATCGTGAAAATAGTAATTTTTCTCGTACCTAAAGATATTTGTATCTACTGTGCATATGGTTTAAAAATAATATTGAATCTTTTTTGATTTCTCGTAGAAGTATGTCTTGTCATGTAATCTTTAATACTTAAGGCGGCTTAAACATTTCTTTTCGCAATTCTTGTTTTCTAAAATTTCCTTGAGAGAACTTTTTTTTATAACAAACGTATCGATAACTGTAAAAACTTAATAAAAGATACTATACGTGTAACAATTCAAATATTATTGATATAATAGGAAGGCTATAATATTGTGGATCTTGTAAATATACGTCACCTTAACCATCATGTCTCATTTACAAGTGTCTGTTTCGAAATGGGAAAATGAGAAATATTTGCGTAATTAATTTAAAGTACCTTAATTTATTCCGACCTAGTGTTAAAAGCTCATTATATTTCACAACACATTTTTAAACCTTTTATTTGTTAAAGTTTTCTTCATATTAACTTGAGAAATTCTCTAAAGTTTTTGAACTATTTTCAAATTTTGCTCCATAAAAAATTACCAATCATAGCCAATCAGATGAATGATACTGTAGTCAGACAACATGTCTCATGTCATGCTGATTTCGAATATACATATCGTACATCACTCGTGGGGTCAAGTATCGAAACAAAAATTATAATAATTAAATTATTTATCGAAAATTCATTCAGAGGTGACTAAACATTATTTTACAAAAAGTTAATAACACGTATTAATTTTTCCATTTCCTCAAATAAATAGCTTTTCCTTTTCAAAACCCCATGTTCATTTTAAAAGCTCGGGGGTACGGGTGCTTGTTGACCATTTTAAATGAAGGCATGGAATTTATTTTTTCGAAAAACAAACAAATAAATTTTAACAAAATTACGGAACACTTAAAACATATGGTATTATCAATCGAAGGTAGATGATGATTTAAACAGGAAGTTATATAAAAATATTTTATTATTTGTTAACGATAAGAAATCCATGTAAGTGAAAGAATTATATGTATGGACACTTAAATTACACTTACCAACAAAATCAAGATAAACCAATACTTTAAGAATTAGAATGCACTTAACGATCTTCATGTTTGCCCCTTAGAAGTAGATTGTTTTCAAGGACATCGACTGAGAAGTTTGAAATTATAATTATTATGAGTCTACTTTCCACTACCTGTCACTTTGTAAATATGTTCTATCTGTTTAAGTATGACTTCCAGAAATTTGTCTTTTATACCTAAACACTGAGCCATGAAAACATCACGTGATATTCAAGAAATAAACCGGAGAAAAATTATTAGTTATTATTTTGGTGTCAGCAAATATTTCAATGATGACTGCGTGTACTTTTATTGGCATAGCTTAAGGCAGAAAAGCTAAACAGTTTTTTTTAAAGTCGATTCTTACAACAACAAAAATAATTTTAATTAATGATACTTTTCTCTATTTATCAGTGAATCTGTCCAACTCATATTTTTTTAAATATTGATTTAAGATCATTCACACTGAAAAAAAAGATTAGTCGGAACAACTAAAAAAATTTTTAGGACAACTAATTTAGTTGTAAATAATGGTACTGCTATCTAGTTAGTTGCAATGACCATTTTTGTTAGTTGGGGCACGAGTAGTTGCCATTACTATCTACTTAGGTAGGCTAACTACTTTGGTTTGTTACAACGACTGTCTGTAGGTAGTTGAACTTGCTAATATAATTAGCCACGTTTTCTATCTGTAGGTGTAACTGTTTTTTATTTGTTACAGAGATTCATTTAAATAACTATGACTGCACTATCGAAATATGAATTAAAGAGATTCCAGTGGGCAAGTGGGAATATGTTTTTAGAACACCTTATAGGGGTACTAACATCAATTCAGCTGAAAAGATGTTTTAAAAAAATATGTACCTATGCCCAGTAAGATCTTTCTAATTGCAGATGCACTTTGAAGGTTAGGATGTCCAGTAGCACTTTAAACTTGTTTGAGTTTACAATTTCTTATTTATACCTTCGAATGTTTTAAAAAATCCACGGACCCTTAACTTTCCATGCTTTTGATACTTCTATTATTTATATAAAAAAATAGCCATTATCCAACGAGACATCAAGTGAGCAGCGAGATGTGACGGCCATGTCTAAACGTTCTTCCTCGTTTTACCATGGGTATGTTGGTACGTTTGTCGCATTCCCAATCGTACCAACCAAGGTAGCAAATAAAACAGTTACTCCACATACTTTAATTTGTTAGAGAAATCAATTAGTGGTACAGATGACTCATTTATTAGTAACTTGTACTACTAAAACATTACTAACGTAAACTAGTCATGGCTACTAAAACTGGGTTCCTAAACCGATTATTTGCTTAGTTCTTGGTACTAACTGAACAGTTGTAAGAGACAATGAATGCTTTACTAATAAACAGATAGTAGCCCTAACTATTCATTTTTCTTAGTGCATAGAGAAAAAACGAACATGAATTATAATTACTTGTAATGATGCGTTCATCACTGTGACACCAAAAGAACAAAGTCAATTAAGTAGTTGCATTTTTAAGGAAAAATATTCAATTTTAATCACATCATTGCATTTTTGAAGAAAAAATAAAAAATTGCAATCACAAAATGTACTTAATAGTTCAATATTGTGCTATTTTAATTTTCGGCAGATTAGTTTAAGTTTTAACTAAGTTTTTAATTTTTTAACCAAAAAGATGTCATTTTATGAAAATAAGTAAATGCCTAAAAAGAGGAATTCAAACAATAAATGTGAAGAAGGCAATAGGGGAAGTTATGTAAGGTATGTAAGTAATTTTGAAGCTTATTAACGTAGTATTGAACTGTGCCATTGCAGGCAACTTATCCTGTACAAAATTCGTAATCTAGTCATCACAAATACATCCGTAAGCACAAAAAGGTTCCCTAGATACATTTGTTTAAACACTTAAATTGTTTTAGATTACTTGTCACAAAAAAATTATAAAATCATTTTTATCATCTCTCAGAAAAGATAATTTTGTTTATATCTTGCATATTTTTTTAGAGGATAAACCGGTTGCAATTTACAGAATGAGAAACAATTTACTTTCGAAGAAAATTGACATATTTACACAGTTGTACATTAGAAAACTTTAAAAAAATGAAATATCGGTTCACGACATAATAGCTAGTGTTGAGTCTGGATTTAGTGTTTCTCGATTTAATGTTTCCGAGAATTGACGTCGCCTGGTGGGGATGAGCAAGATGAGGTGCGAGAGAATTTGCGGTGCGTCACGAAACAGAGAGAGGAACAAAAGAAAGAAAAAAACCTAAGAGAGATAAAATAGTTCTGAGATTCTGGATTTAATGTCGCGGTTAGCCTCAAAATTGACATTAAATCCAAGTTTGACTGTACTTACGTAAATAAAAATGTTGACACAACGAAAAAATTGCAAGGGAAGAATTTCCTACGAACAGTTCCTGAAAATCTTAAACTTGAATATAAAAAGGGAAAAATATTATTTGTGCGATTTAATTTATAGATATTTATAAAAATGTGCACAACTCTGAGTATTTTAACCCTCGAATTGCTGACTCGACAGTTTCTAATCATAAACCATGGGTGCGCAAACACGCGTAGCCATCGAGGCTCAAACAGTATAAGTATTATAAAACTTCTAGCCACTCATCCGACGAATTCGAACCACAAATCCGCGTGCATAAACGCACCGCACGTGTGGGGGAGAGTGTGTGCGGGTCACGTGAAGGCGAATTTACTTCCTAGTTACCACATTTGTCGGCCAAACTTGTGAGTACTCTGTGAAACTTGCCCCAATCACTTTTAATAAATTTGTAATTATTTAAGGAAAAAACTGGTGCACGGTTTTAGACTTGTCATATCGAGTTTGTCAATTCTTTCTAAAATTCACAGATTCACAAACAATATTGCACAATGTCCATTGAATCCTTATAATGAAATGCTAGCAATGTTTAATAAAATTTCATTAGACCAAAGTCAAGGTCAAAAAACCCAAAGATCGAATCCCCAACAGAAAAGCGGAAAATAACGCAGGAAATAATAGCGTAACACAAAATCACATCAATAGAATCAAATCAAATGTAATCAGGAGGTTGTTAGTTCAAACCCAGCCCGCAGTGAATTTCTTAGAACTTATTTTTCTCGCGTTTTGAATAAATTTCGCGTAATAAAAATTGATTATGATACAGTAGTTCTTCCACTCAGCAACCGTACAATACAGAGACCTGTGTCGTACTAACATCAAAACCACTGGTATTTGGCCTCTAAAATAATAATCTATCTAATTAACTAGTCTAACCGAAACTCTGTTTTAAAAACTTAAATTGACAACTAGTCTTCAAATAATTACATCTACGAAAAATTATTTCAATCGAAATTAAGGAAATATAATTGCGCTTATTTTAGCTGCTATGTTGATTCTGCAGCAAAAAGTGACTTAAAAACGATGGGCTACTCACAGCGGATCATTTTTTTCTGAGATAAACAGTTTTTCATGAAATTGATCAATTTCGAAAACGCAGTGATTAAAGAAATAAAAAAGTTCAAAGACAGAATAGAAAGATATATCTTTAGTGATTTATAATAAAGTTGTCCATAAATTTAAATATCAAAAATGCAAAACACTATTTCAAAATTAGCATCAGGTAGTTTTCGACAAAATAATAACTTTTTGAACGTGCTAACTTTAAGACCGATTAGAAAGAAATTCATGATAAAAAATATTGATACTAACACAAATATTTACAGAGGAGGCGGGTGCTAAATTTGGTGTATTTTTTCGAGTGTCAGCGACCTTTGAGATTTGTGATTTTTTCAAATATCAATACAAAAAATCTTATCTTCTGCAACTGGAAGTTCGAAAAGAAAATTCTTTTTTAAATTCCTTTATTGGGGTCAAATACTTATTTTTTCAAACAATGAATGTGATAACAAGTAAACGCGTGAGGCGAATCTCGTATTTTCAGCTTCACAAAAATGTCCATTCCACGAGTAAACATTTGTTGTGAATAATAAGCAATTACGTGATATTTATTCTTGTACTGTGTTCCAGATTTAAAGAATATTATTTACTCTCGATTAAATAAATTAAAGAAATTTGTACACAAAATGCACTATATTTAGCGAGAAGTTTAACGCATGATTTCCAGCCAATGATTTTGCTCGAAACATCTTATTTAAATTTAAAAAAATTTTGTTGATTGCGGTTAATATGCTATACGCATATTAAGTTGTTTAAAGTTAGTATCACTGCACCATTGTTTCAAGAGTCTCCCCCCCCCCTCATTCTGTTACTTTTATGACGTCACGCCGGTACAACCAGTACTTCCAAAACATCAGGGTCACATTTACGGTGAGGAAACCGGGGAGAAAGCCATGGGGCCCCCACATGATAAGGGCCTCCACAAATCGCGGAATTAAAAATTCTATAGCAATACAATTTTCCATTTTTTAAGAAATTAATGACCAATTAAGTATATATCCAAACATTATATAAACATTAAGAGGTTATGGAACACATGACCTTAAACTATAGTTAATACGAATTTTCCTTTACCCGTCTTCAACATCATAATAAATTTGATTAGAATGAAAATATTTCTGTATCTTAAAATTACAAGAAATTTCAATTTTAAGATTGTACATGTTAAAATCACGTACATTTGCCGTTTTAGTTATCCAAGATGTAGAAACCAAGCGTTGGCCTATGACGTTGCTGGCGATCGATTTCGCTTTTTAAATCATCTGGAGATCAGTCCTGGAAATAAGTTGGTCCAATTTGTAGCATTAATAGATGCTTTTAAGGAGGACAACAATGTCGACAGTGAAACAAAAGAAATGTTCTTCTACAGAATTCGGATGAATAACAACTTGAGAGCTACATTTCCTAACATTGAGATTACATTGAGAATGTACTTGGTATTGATGGTGGCTAATTGCAGCGGAGAACGTTCATTTACCAAAATGAAAATTATGCAAAATGGGCTAAGTACGATGATGACACAAAAACGCCTTGTACATATGCCATTGCTCAGTATAGAGAGTGATTTACATCGAGAAATGGACTTTGGAGAAATCATTGACGATTTTGCCTCTGAAAAAGCACGTAAAGTGTCATTCACTTAATAACTAAAAAATATGTATTTTTATAGTGTTGTTTTGTTGTTCAAACGTGAAAATTAAATTAATAATAGATATTTATTAATTTAAAGGGCCTCTACTTTTTTCTTGCCCCGGGCCCCCACACACCTTCATCCGGCTCTGCACTACATTCTCGAATAATCCCTCATTGCGCGCGCATCGCGTCACGCAGGACTGGCAAGGGATCATCTGTTTCCCTCACCTTACCGTTGCGAAACACCTGTACAGTTGAAAAAGTAGCGGTTTGTTAACATCACTGCTACCGTGGCGAAAATTTATTCCGTGTAAATAGGCTCAAATACAATAAAAAAATTCCAAACTTTTAGTTGACGTTTACAGATCTATTGGGCAATAGAAGAGAATATGAAAAACTTGAGCTGCCTTTTAATTGTTTCACTTTCGCTTTATCTGGATTTTCTTGTTAATTGTTGAAAAACTTGTCAGCGGGGTGCCATAAGCTCACGTGTTAAATATTTTGAAGGTTTCGAAATATTCGAGAGTTTTTTAAAACGTTCCAAGGAATTTTAATTTATTACAGTAATTTAATATCAGATTTTAAAGGATTTGATGTTTTAAAAGATGACAAGGAATTTTCATCCCATTTTTCTAATTTTAAGGAATTTAAAAGAATTTTAAGGAAATTGTTTAAAAATCTTTTAAAGAAGGTCAAGGTATCTTGAAATATTTTGAAGGTATTGCAATATTTGAGAGTATTAAAAAATATTCCAAGTAATTTTCAATCGATTATGGTGATTTAATATGAGATTTTGAAAGATTTAATACATTTTAGGATATTTTAATAGATTGCAAGGAATTTTTAATTGATTTCAATTATGTGGTATGAGATATGTAAAAGATTTGAAATATAATAGGGTATTTTTAAATTTTCAAGGAAATTTCAAGAGACTTTAAAATATTTTAAAGGATTTTAAATATTTTAGGATGTTTTAAAAAGTTTCAAGGAATTTCCAATTAATTTCAATAATTTAAATGAATTGCAAAGAATTTTATCCATTTTTCAAAAAGTTCTCCAGTTGAAAGTGGAAATGCTTTGTTAAAAATGTAGTCTGAACCACGTCTCACGACCGTGAGATAGGTGGTTACAGTCTGTAACGGAATCAATACGACGATCTGGCAAAAGTTTCTTGCACCCTGAGAACACGGAGCTATTCAAGGACTGCCGCCTTTTGCATTTTTCCCGCAAGTGTTTTAGCATATTGTTGACACGCAGGGATGCTTTTCAGGCTCATAACGAGTGAAAGCTTGTCACCTCCAAGAGCGCCGATGATAAGGATGATTAATTTAACAGAATATTTCAGGTACAATCGTTGCAACTCCCTTACAAGGTCTCTATACATCTCTTTCTTTTCATTTCCCTTGGCTATGATGTTTTTGTCAGTTAGTACCGAAAATTCGATAACGAACATGGTTCGCTTCTCGAAGTTAAGAAGAACCATGTCTAGCCTCAAAATGTGGCTACGGTATGTTAAGGTGGAAATGACAACGTCTTGGCAAGCCAAAATGAAACTCTCCGTATTAGACTTTAATCCGGGCGATTTAAGGAAAGCAAACGTTAGCTCACATGACATTTACTGATCCTCCACATTTCTGTGGAAGATACCGTGCATCCCCTTCTCGACGAGCTGTTCACGAAATTTTTTCTCTTGTGCTTTCTTAATCCGGGCTTTCAGGAAAGAGTATTTGAGATAGATAAGATTTAATGCATTTTGCTCACCCCTAATACTGAAATCAAGTCCAAATGTTTCAGCAGCTTCCTCCGCTGCTTTATACAGAAACGCTCCTTTGCCCACCTCTTCGTGATTCCTGATCATTTTAAAAAGAGGCTCTGAAAGAGGCATTGAAAAGTTGCCGCAGACACGCTTGGAATTATTTTACCATATGTGGGAATGATTCTTCGTTTTTTGGAACGATCAATCACGTTTAAAACTCAGAAGTGAATGATTCTTAATACCACTCGCGGCAAACGTTCTCATAATTTTTTAAGGCTTTGCACATAAGCTTGAATGAATGAAACTTCAACTTATATAGCATATTTCCACCATTTTAAGAATTAAATATTCATGAATTTCTATTTCTTCGATAATCGCGTTCACCCCAGCGTAAACAACCTTCTTCGGGATAAATAAGCCGACGATCCGGAAAACCTGATTTGAGTGAGTAATTTGTTTCAAATAGCGGGTTATAGTTATGCTACAGAACCAAAAAATTAAAAATAAGATATACATACGCTTCTTTTTGAAAATAATTAACAATTAAATATCGTTTCCAGGCTAGTTTCACAGAAGGTTTATTCTTCTTCTGGTATGTATCCTTCAGCCTATAGTGGAGACGTAAATATCTTCAAACTGATTGTATCTTGCATGAAAATTAAAACAAGTGTCAACTATAATTTAAAAAGCTGAATCTTGTCTCGAAAAATTAGCGAAGCTGGAACAGGGGATAGATTACTCATCCTGAATTTTCAAATAACGAGATTATACCTAATGGTCTATTACCTTTTTTTTAACAGAAAAAACATTGTTTCTTGCAATCAGGAGAATATATCACTATTCATAAAATAAATATATAAAAAATACGTGTTTTCAATTCTTGATCTACTAATTTATCTAGAAAGAACCGCTACGAAGTAATTTATCTCTACTTTCTCTATGAGCAGTGTACTTCCTCGTAGTGAGAGGTACTTCACGTGCACTTCACTTGCGATTCGGAGCAGTTTAAGTAATTTGGAGTGATTCACTTGTTGGCCCGAATAGTACACAGTAATCCACTTGTAATCCAGCTAATTCCGAGTAATTCAAGTAATCCTAGTAATCCAATTATGATCTTTCTAGCAGTAACACCAGACAGACAGATTTACAAATTCATCATATGTCATAGTTCCCACCGAAACACACTAGCAAAATTTTCAACTAATAATTATAAATTTTTATCCAAGCATGAAATATTTGAAGATACATTTTAAAAAATTAACTTTTTACGAAAAAAATTTTTTAACGTAATTACTTCTTAACTAGGATGATTAATTGTTGACGCAAAAAGAACGATTATCGATAGATAAGAATTTTCAATCAAACAGTTTACTTGATTTACAGATTGTTCTATTTGGTTGAGAAATGAACTATATGGTTGAAAGTTCTTTTTTCGGAAAGGAATACCTTTAACTGAAAATTTGTATGATCTACTTTCATTTGAAAATTCGTTTTATTTTTGTTGAACGCAATTATCCTCAAACGGGGTTAACCAAAAGTAATCTGTCAGCGTTGTGGAATCCGCTACGCAGTATACACGCGTGAACTATCGTTTACCGTCTCTTTGTCGCTACGCTACTGGTCCTTCATGCATTATTGAGTACCACCTCGCGATCCCGAGCGGTTAGACTCTCACTGCGAAACTGTGCGGGCCAAGAGTTCTAGGAATTCGATAGTTCTTTTATCGGGAGTTGAGGGTAGTAAAATTAACCCTTTCAATGATTATATAGCAGCTATTGTAAATTCAAAGATGTAGGCCTAAAATAAATAAACAGAA
>NC_046657.1:29876798-29909454 GCF_010883055.1 Belonocnema kinseyi | reverse complement strand
TCAGAAAATAAACTTATTGCATAAAGGTGTTAGTTGGGCGTATAATCTAAACAATGAATAATACAAACTACAAAATAGCCTCGGAAAGGCCTGGAACTTTTAATGACAATAGGCATGCACACGGAAAATCTAAAGGTCATGTTTCAGGCGACGAATGGAGACTGGGTGTTTGGAATTCTAGGGGAGTAAATGATCTAAAGATAAAAGAATTACGTGAAACTATGGACGTGAAGAAACTAGACATTTTATGTGTGTCTGAAACAAAGAAAAAGGGATGCGAAACCAAAGACATAAAAAACGGAATCAAAATTGAGAACCTACAGAAACCGGGTGTGCGAATAGATTTCCAAAATAAGATAATTGAAAGCATAGATAGGGTAACATGGGAGGACCGTATAAAAAACAAAGATATAGAGGGCGCCTGGACAATGTTACGGGATATCCTCGTTAGATATACGATCGAAGTGTGTGGTACCGCAGTTGTAGGAAGAATGTCTGGTGATGCGTGGTGGAATGATGAAATCCAGGCTGCCCAATAAGCAAAAAGAGAAGCGTACAAGAGAACTTTGAACATTGCAGGTCTTAGCAATGAAGAAAGAAGTAGACGTAGAAATGATTATAGACGCGAAAACAGGATACTTGAACGATTAGTTAAAGAAAGTAAAGATACAATTAGAGCAGAAGAAGAGATAAAAATACAAAACGACTTTGAAGGAAGCAGGGAACTACTTTATAAAAAAATGAAAGGAAACAAAAGTACAGAAATTGTGAACATGAGAAATAGTAGGGGGAAATGGTATATAATGCAGACGGAATACTAGAGGCTTTTAGAGACTATTTCAGAACACAATTCGGAGATGAAGCTATAGGACACCACAACTGCGATGTTGAACACGATGCGATGGAAAACTCAATTGAGAAAGTCTGTGTCACTGAGTTTAGGAATATAATTAAGAACTTGAAAAACGGTAAGGCTGCCGGGGTAGACGGTATTAACGCTGAAATGCTTAAACACGGTGGCGAGTGCATACCACATAGAGTGTACGAATTGATAAATTTATGTTTCGAGATGGGAGACGTCCCAGACGATTGGAAAAAAGCGATTATCGTACCAATATACAAGAGAAAGGGAGATAAAAGCGGGTGCAATAATTACAGAGGGATTAGCTTATTAAGCACCGTAAGTAAAATATATTCAAAAATACTTATTCGTAGGGTAATGAAAATAACAGAAGAAAAGATTTGGGAAGTCCAAAGTAGGTTTATGCCAGCAAGGTCATATAAGGATCAAATATTCAGCTTAAGGCAAATAACAGAAAAAAGTTTGAGAGTAGGAAAAAAAGTTTTCTGTGCATTTGTTGACCTAGAAAAAGCTTTTGACAAGGTAGATAGAAGTAAACTTTGGGAAGTCCTAGAAGAGTATAAAGTCAATGGATGGATCCTACAAGCTATAAAAACAATATATACAGGTAGCAAAGCGAGTGTAGGAGTGAATGGGAAACTGAGTGACTATTTCGATATTATTCAAGGAGTTAGACAAGGATGCGTTATGTCTTCATGGTTATTTATATTATTTATGGACAAGTGTTTAAGAATGGCTCTCTTCGACGAAGAGGGTGTGGATCTCCAAACAATAAGGATACGTTGGTTAGCGTTCGCAGATGATAATGTTATTATGGCAGAGTCTATAGAAGACTTACAAAGAATGTTGAATAAATTAGATGCAAGCATGAAGAGCATGGACCTCAAAATTAACGCAAATAAAACAAAAATTATGGTGTTCGAAGGAAAGAGTGAGAAAACACTATGCAATATTCTATTAAATGATGGGAGAAATGAACAAGTTGATAAGTTCGTATATCTTGGTAGCTTATTTACTAGGGACGGGAAGATAGATGAGGAATTAGTTAGACGACTAAATGAACGTAAGAAGGTTATTGGTAGAGCAGGTCCCCTTATCAGAAGTAAAAACATATCAAATAAAACTAAAATGGCAATACATAATTCCATATTTGCATCGACAGTACTATACGGTAGCGAGACATGGACTTATCAAGAAAAAGATAAGAGTAAAATTAACGCAATTGACATAAAATTCATGCGCATAATATGTGGGAAAACCCTGATGGACAAAGTAAGTAACGAGACAATTCTAAAAGAATGTGGTGCAGAAGAGACGCTAGTGGACACATGGGAAAGAAATCGGTTAGGATAGTTCGGACATGTTGAGAGAATGCCAAATGAACGACTAACGAAACAAGCGTATCAAGGTAAAGTAAATGGCAGCGTGCTCAGAGATAGAACGCGGAAAGAATGGTTAGAATGTGTGAATGAAACCCTAGTTAGAAGAGATATAAGAAGTCACAGAAACACGAGAGCCTGCATAAAAAATGCATGGACATAAAAGAAGCTAGAGATGTATGCCAGGACAGGAAAGTATGGCGGCAAATAGTTAATAAAAACAGTGTCACTAGAGTGAATGAAGCCTGAAACAAAAGACCTTGGCCACTAATGGACCCAAGTGGGGAACCTTACATAACGACTTCGTGAGGTTCTTCGCTTGGGGTTATTGCTAGAGAGATTGATCAGCAACCTGGGTCGGAGCAGTGTTGCGGAACGAACGTGTTATTTACTTAAATAGCACGAGAATTCTGGATCAATCTGAAAAAATTTCTATCCCTTCCACACACTACCCCTTTCCCCTACCGAGTGAGTCACGCCTGCTCCGAAAGGGAAATGGCTTAATGGTGTAATAATAATAATAATAATAATAATAATAATAATAAAATTGAAGAAATTGTTCCAAAAGGGCACACGTATGACAAATAAGATGATATCCGAAAAATGGTAATGTACATTCCCGAAGGGAAAAGCAATTTTACATAAACATTCTCGAGTAATAGGAAAGAACTGATTTCATTGGTACTATTAAACGCGTGGAAAGCATCCAAAGAGTATTTTGCTTGGAGAATACTGGTTCTATAAGAACTACACCAACATCAGTTCTGAAAGCAATTTTGGACAACCTGAGTGATGTTAAGGTAAATGATCATCATGATATCAAGAATAGCATGATAAAGGCAGAAGGAAGGTCTCGGTTGGTACATAGACGGCTCTAAACACTACTCAGCAGCAAGAGCTGCAATCTATGGGAAGGACTACAGGAATATAATAAAAACAGTACTGGGTACAATTTCTAACAACTTTCTAGGTCGTAATAATAGATAGTTAAGATTGCCTAGAGGAAATTTATAAGTCGGATGATCAAGGACAGCAAAGTTAAATTTCTTCTTACATCCATTTAGCACTTAAGGCTATTAAATAAAAACTGGGTCAATCTGATTTGTTTTTTACAATGAACATCTTGCAGATATTACGAAGGCAGATGTACTAGTTGAGATTGGTCTCGGAGGAGCATGCGAGATATTGAAAGTGAACCAAAAATGGTATAGTCTACGAATTTCATATCTAGTACATATAATCAGAGAACTAACGAACTGTTAAATATGGAAGACATACTTTATAAATGTGATGCGCGGGCGTGCCTCAGAGACAAACACCTAAGTCGACAAGGCCGTGTACAATATTGTATGGCTTAATAACAAACATATTGAATAATACCCTGAAAATCCTAACGCCAACATTTGGTTAATAACCATGATGCGGTTTGACTTGCTCTCATGAACAAGAAGAGTGTCTTTAATAAAAATCGCTCTGCCTCCATTACATTTACCTCTATTACTTTCTCTGGTCACTTTGCTTACAATGAGTCAACTTACAACGGTACGTTAGTAGCAGGCTTAAACTACTTTCGGGGATTAAAACGACTCGGGTATTCGCTCAATACAGACAACGTCAACGCGGACGCATTGCTTAATTTAATACTTCATCCCCTATAATCTGAGCGTAATTTAAGTCGTATGAGAATTACGATTTTGTAAATAATGTGCTTCCTTTATTTTGTAATTGAAAGCTGAGTGTCTTTGCGCCTGTACAATTTAATGCGCCAGCTAACACTGGATGCCTGGCTGCAGTCACTCAGTCTACATTCGAGTCGCATAAAATCTACAAGTACAGCTTTATTTTTTCTTACCATCGAATCAACTTACAAATGATAAATTATATGCTAATATGGATTATTATGTTATTGTTTTATTATTTTCATTTAGAAAAGAATAAAATAAAATTGCCTTTAAATTATGTGGTTTCAATATTATATTAAAAAATGCATTCTTGTCGAAGCAATATGTATGTGGCGAAAACCCGAGTCGTTTTAATCCGCTTGAGTGGGGAGCAAGTGGAAATGAGCGCAACTGAGGCCTTACCTAGGAGCATAAAGGTATTCGCACAAGAAAAACCGTTGCAGTGTGCTGGATACGTCTAATGGACGTGCCGTCCGTGCACAAATCCATGAAGCCAAGAAGTCGCGTGCAACCTGCCGTGCTGCTACAGTCCGTGACGGTACTTGCTTCAGGGTGTTCCGAGCTATTGTAGATAGCGAAGAACTTGTATGCGTCACTGCTCAGGCGTAAGCAGAAAGACAGGTTATATGCGATTGGTTGGCTCTATGAGCTTGTGAATGGACGGCATGTCAGTGAGACGTATCCAGCGCAATGCAACAGATTTTCTTGTGCGAGCACCTGAAGAGATAGAGAGACTGGATGCTTTCCTTCCACTCTCTTTCATTCTCGAGCGTTAGATTTAAATTACGCTTAACCCCACTTTGTCCCGACTTAAGCAGTAAATTACCTGCGGCTTTGACGATTACATTCTCATTGTGACAATCGCGCATGGCGCTCCAGAATTAACCTATATAGATGGTTGAATATACAGAGACATTAATCCATTGGCTTTGATTCCGTAAGCTTAACGTTCGGTTCTATGTCAACTGTATACAAATTCACAGTCAGTTTTGAATAATTGAGAATAATATGTACAATATGTTAATTATTGGCAGTAGCATTAAAAAAATCATATTCTTGATGCAAAGTGATGTTTTCTTTGTGGAATATTTGTAAAATTCCAAACGTAATAAGTTTTTTATATTGGACAATATTATGGTTTAAACAAGTCTCATGTCCTAACAAATCTGGACGTTTGATCACTCTATTCGGGGCAAGCGAGATGTATAAACGTATTTATATTGAATATCTAATTTCTGTCCAACGATGTCCGTCAAATTTCGCCGTCAAAAGGAACTAGTGTCCTTATTGGGAGGATGCAAAAGTTTTCATCGCGTTGTGCTGAAAGTGTTTTTAATGACTTCATTTTTAAATATTAAACTAAGAAAAGAAAAAGACCAAATTTGAAATAGGCAACATAAAGCTTAATGTTTATTGTGAGATGCTTCCACTCGTGGTTTACAAGAAATTAAGATAATAAAATACAAATTTAATCGATTATATCCTAAACTTCTAATCATTTCAAAATGTCTAGTCGCTTGGTTTCTGAATAATTTGTTTCTCAAGCTTTCCCGAGAAATTCAAACACAAAATGAACGAAGTTGATTCATAAAAAGAGCCTTCAGTCGACGCAACAATCCATTCACAAACGCTCCCTAGAGCGGATGGACTTTTATGGCTTACATATGCTCGCCAGACTTGTCAGACTCAAATATCTAGAAAGTCTATTGTGGACTGCATTTGGGTAGGGGCGACCTTAAGATTTACTACATATAACAGGTAGCGTCCGCAGCGGTTAAAAGCTTAAAATCGCTGTCAATACAAAATGAAAAAATAAGTGCAGTGAGTTTGATTCAAGTTTATTTCACCGCAAATTTGCGCATATCAAGTCGAACCTTAGTCGACTCATAAATACTTTAATATTGGATTTTTGAGGGATTAATTGAGAAAACTGGATAACCAGCGCGATTAAGAGATTTGACGAATATGATAGGCAGCACCCGCAATGGCTAAGAGCCTGAACTCGCTGTTGAATAACAAATAAAAAAATACATGCACTAGATTCAGTTTAAGTTTGTTTGACCAAAAATAAAATATATTAGGGCTTTTAAACGTACGCAGGGAGTTTTAAACCAAAGATCAATAATAGGGAAACAAATCCTGCATTATTCTGGTGTGCTTATATATTGAATCTCTTCAGAGTGTGACCTATATCTTGCAATTAAACGCATTTCAATTACACTGCCTGTGTAAATATAACTAATACTGCATGTAAACAATAAATAAGTCGTATGATCTGAAGATGTCTTTACGATATCGCAAAGACAACGAAACGACATGGACATAGGATGTCGTAAAGTTGTCGTAAATATTACGTAAAGGCGTCGCCAAGTTTTGTGCCCACTGGGTATTTGAATTCACAAAAAAAAAGGATCGAACTTTGAACGAAAAATGTGATAACTGATGTTTCTAATGAACTTAAAATTGCAATCAACAATAAAAAATAGTTGAATTAAACAAAAGACGGATATTTTAACAAAAGAGATGAATCCCTAATAAAAACAGATTATTTTTCAATCAAATAATTGCATTTTTTTATCCAAAAAAATGATTTTTCTGCCAAATAAGATAAAGTTTTAAAAAAAGGATTGAATATTCAACCAAATATGAATGTTCAACTAAAAAGAAGAATAATTTTAAACAAACTAGTTAAACTTTCCATTAAGTAGTTGAATTTTCAACCCAAATTTATAGGTAATAAACGCAAAATGTAAAAGTTAATATTCCAACCAGAAGACAACTTTTCCAAAAAGAGATAAATATTCTACAAAAAATGATTATTTTACAATCAGAGAGCTGAATTTAAAAATAAAGAGATGTAGAAATTTTATTTTTTCAGCTTAAAATTTCAGCAATAGTTGAAATTTGTTTTTCTTTTTCGGCAAAAAAAATCGTGTTTGGTTTGAAATTCTACCTGTTTGGTTGCAATCAATATTTTTCATGTTAAAGAAGAATCCTTTTTCGTTAATGTAGAAACTATTGCATTTATCTTTGAGACTTCATCGTTTCTGTTTGAAAATTGAACTGTATTATGCACCAATAATTCATTATTTTGCTTAAAGGTTCATCATTTTGTTTAAACTTGGATCTATTTTATTGAAAAAAGGTATTTTTTGGTATGCAAACCGTTTATTTCATTTAAAATTTAATTGCCTCTTTGATCTTTAACTTTGTTATTAAAAACTCATATGTCTGGGTTGAAATAGTTTTGTAAGAGTTAGTCTTTTTGGCTTAAAACATCAAAAATCTGGTTCCAATTCTTTATCTTCTTTGTTTGAAAATTTAACACGTTTGCTAAAAGTTCATCTTTTGGTAACAATTTCATCTTTTTGGTAATAAAATTCAACAGTTTTCTTTCAAACATATCTAATTTGGTTGAGGATTTAATTTGTTGTTGAAAATACGTTTTTTTGGATTAACTCTAGTTTTTATTTGAAAGTATAACTGTTTAAATTATCAATTGTTACAGACAATCCGAACTTTGAAGCTTTCTTACAACATATAACACTTTTACTTTGTTTCATATGAATAAACTATAAAGTGTTATTATTAATTTGTACCAAAAAGAAATTTTTTCATTTCTATAATTCGAATTTTCGCTTAAATTTGGCTTTAACAGCTAGCGCTATCTGGAGGCTCAAAAACTACCCTATTAATAAACATGGCTTTTTATAGTGTATTAAGTGACCTTCCTGCTCGTTAAAAATTTATCTTTTAACTTGAAACCTCATTTATTTTGTGGAGAATTTAATTATTATACTTTTAGTTTTTGCTTATTTATCAAAAAGGTTGTTTATTCCATTTTTAAAAACATTCTATATAATTATGCCTGTCGATGATTATGTATTCCTAATTTTCAATAGAGCTCTCTTGATCGTATTTTGATTATCACTCGTTTGGAAAATTGTACATTATATTAAAATTCTGTGTTCTTCGAAAGTTTTTTGTATTTATGGTTTTAAATTAAATTAGGAACAAATGGTTTAAAATAAAAATTTTAACAATGAATACAAAATTAAAATGTTTCCTGATTCTTGTTAGTAGATATTAATGAAATGAGTCACTGAGTCAACTGGTATTTCGTATTTATCAATGAAATTTTCATTTGGAACATTTTTTTTCATTTTAATTTAAAAATATAAATACATGAAACTATTGACTTATGAAGAATTTTAATCAAATGCACAATTGTCCAAACGAGTGCTGATAAAAATACGATAAACAGAGTTTTTATTAAAAAAAAGAAATGAATAATCATCAAATGGCATAATTATTTTCATGTTTTTTCAAAACTTTAATAAACAAGCATTTGGATACATAACATTTTTTTTAAAGTACAGATAGCGGGATTTGAACGCGCAACCTTAAGACTATGAGGCAATCGCTCTACCAGGGAGTTACCGACACCTCAAAATAATCTTGCATCGACTCGATGACTACGCGTTCGCAAATTTTAAAAGTACTTATCTCGAAAATGGCTCAAAATTGCGTCCTCTTGATTTGTTTCAGAAAACCTCTGGTATGTAACTTTCATTGAGTGGAGTATGAATTTAAACCAAAAGAAGTAGACCTAAAGGTCCCCTTGTGAGTTTTGTAAATTTGACATCAAACACAAAATCAGAAAGGTAAAAGCAACTAAATATTAATATTTCAAAATAAATACGAAGTTTCATGAAGTAAGAGAAAGAAGGATTGTCAACTGACAATATTGGATCAGCAATATTGGATTTTGTAATTTGGTATAGTCATAAACTTTTTAAAATCCTGAATAAGAAATTTCATGAAATTATACACAACATTTTTCTAACTTTTAGATGTTAGATCCTCCATATTAAATATGGTGACTTTGTCTTTCAAAACATTATCAGTAACCTTGACTGCCCGCCACTAAGAATTGGATTAAAATTAATTGGATTGGAATGTATTGTATTAGAGTTGGATGCATTGGATTTGAATTAATTGAATCGGACTGGGTTGCAATAAAGTATAGTGGATGGGATTGGAGTGGGCTTGATTGGCATTAATTGGATTGGAATTGAATGAATTGGATTTACATTGATTGAAATGAATTAGATTGGAATGGATTCTATTAGAGTGTATTTAAATGAATTAGATTATATTCAAGTAAATTGGAGTGGAGTGGATTGGATTGCATTTGAGGAGATTTGATTGTAGTAGATTGAATTAAAATGAATTTGATTGGAATGGATTGGAATGGTTTGTAATGAAGTGCATTAGATTGTAGTGGATCAAATTCAAATAGCTTGAATTGGAGTGAATTGGATTAGAGAGGATTGGATTGGAGTTTATTGTATCTAAATAAATTAGATCAGATTGGATGAGATTTGATATAATTGGAATGAATTGTATTGCAATAGATTGGATCAGAGCCGTTTGCGATAAGTTGGTTTGGAATGGGTTAGATTTTAATATTATTACACCGTTAAGCCATTTCCCTTTCGGGGTAGGCGTGACTCACTCGGCAGGGGAAAGGAGTAGTGTTTGGAAGGGATAGAGATTTTTCAGATTGATCCAGAATTCTCGTGCTATTTAAGTTAATAACACGTTCGTTCCGCAACACTTCTCCGACCCAGGTTGCTGATCAATCTCTCTAGCAATCACCCCAAGCGAAGAACCTCACGAAGCCGTTATGTAAGGTTCCCCACTTGGGTCCATTAATAGCCAAGGTCATTGTTTCAGGCGTCGTTCACTCTACTAACACTCTTTTTATTAACTATTTTCCGCCATACTTTCCTGTCCTGGCATACTTCTCTAGCTTCTTTTATGTCCATGCATTTTTTCATGCAGGCTCTCGTATTAGAGTTAATTGGATTGGAGCGGGTTGGATTGTATTGAAGTGCATTGGAATTAATTGGATTGGAATCGATTGTATTGGATTTGGATGGATTGGATTATATTGGATTAGAGTAAATCTGATTAGATTCGATTGGAGTGAAGTGTATTGGAGTGGATGGGAATGGATTGTATTGAATGGATTGGGGTAGATTGGGGTGGTGTGAATTGAGGTGGAGTAAATTGAACTGGAGTGGATTGACATTAATTGGATTAGATTGGAATATATTGGAATAGATTCGATTAGAGTGGATTGGAATGCATTGAATTGGAGTGGATTGAAATTGATTGAAGTGCATTGAATTGGTTTGTCTTGAAATAGATCAGAGTAGATGGGATTAGAGTAGATTTGATTGGGGTAGATTGAATAGGATTGAAATTAGTTGAATTGAAATGTATTGCGCTGGATCGGAATAGATTGGATTGAATTAGAGTGGCTCAAATTCGTCTGGATTGAATTGGATTCCCTTTTAGGATTGTAGATCAGGACTTTATGCAGCCTACTTGCACTTATGATCGACTTATGTAAAAAAAAATAGTGCGTGACACTCGGGCCCTGAGTAGCACTTTGCCAGACGGCAAAAAAAGCCTCACTTACAGTCCTTGTGTCATAATAATCACAATAATCTAATTGGCTGATGTACATTCACAACTGTACTTCATGGTACGATGAGAGCAGTGGTCCCAACTTTGGAATGTACACTCACACTTACGCTAACTGGTATAATACAAAATAATATGTGACTCGTCCTTCCTTTCGAGAATTGAATTGGATTGAACCGGAATAGATTAGAGAGGATTATATTGAACTTGATTGGATTGGCATGGGTTGGATTGTAAGGGAGAGGATTGGAATTATTTCTATTGGAATTGCTAATATTGGATTGGGATGGATTGAAATGAATTGCACAATATTGGATTATAGTGAATTGGAATGGATTGGACTAGAGTGTACTGGAGTGGATAATAATGAGTTGTATTGAAATGTATTGGAGTGGATTAGGCTGGAGTGGGTTATATTTGATTGCAGTGGATTGTAGTAGATTGAAGTAGAGTGGCTTGGGTTGAAGTGGACTCGATGGGAAATAATTTTATTGGAATCAATTGGATTAGATTAAATTGAAGTGAAGTGGATTGGAATAAAGTGAATGATATATTCGTCTATGGAACCGGAGTGAATTGGAATTAATTGAATTAAATTGACGTGGATTGCATTAGATGGATTTGAATTTAATTTGAACGAATTGGAGTGGATTAAAGTGGATTGGAGAGGGTTTTAATTAAGTGGATTAAACTGAATTGTATTGGATCAGAAGTGATTGGATTAAAGATTTTGGAATATAGTGGTTCGGAATGGATTGGATTTAAGTGGTTTAGACTTAATTAGATTGGAGTGGATTGGAATCAATTGGATTGGAATTGATTGTATTGGTATGGATTGTAATGAATTGGATTAAAGTGAATTAGAGTCAATTATATGAGATTGGATACAATTATTTTGGAGTGAAGTGTATTGGAGTGGAATTAATTGTATTGAATTGTAGTGGATTAGATTCGCGTGGATTGGATTAGATGTTGATTTGAATGAATTATATTTGACTGGATTGGAATTAATAGGATTGAAATAGATTATATTGGAGTGTAGTGGGTTTAAGTGGAGTGGAATTGATTGGCTTGAAGTGGCTTAGAGCGGATTGGAATTGATTGGATTAGAGTGAATTGAGATTGTATTGGATTAGAGTGGATTGTAATGAAGCGCATTAAAATGCATTATAGTGGATTGTATTAAACTGGATTGCAACACGTAATGCAACTTTCAAAGGCGGTCAAAAAATGGCCAGTTTAGGTCCTTGTATCCTTGTATCCTTGTATCTCGTTTTATAAAATTTCCTTGAGATAACTTTTTTATAACATATATATCGATAACTGAAAAAGTATAATAAAAGATACGGCGCGTGTAACAATTCGAATTTCATTGATACAATAGGGAGGATATAATATTGTGGATCTTGTAACTTAATTTATTCCGGCCTAGTGTCAAAATCTCATTATATTTCATAACATATTTTTAAAATTTCTGTTTGTTAAGGTTCTATTTAATATTAACTTGAGACATTTCCTAAAGTTTTTTGAACCATTTATAAATTTTGCGCCATACCAAATTACCAATCATAACCAAGCAGATGAATGATACTTTAGTCAGACAACATATCTCATGACATGCTGAATTCGAATAAAAATATCGTACACCACTCGTGGGATCAAGTATCGAAACGAAAATTATGATAATTAAATTATATATCGAAAATTCCTTCATAGGCGACTAAACATTATTTTATAAAAAGTTAATAACACGTATTAATGTTTTAATTTCTTCAAATAGCTAGCTTTTCCTATTCAAACCCCCATGTTAATTTCGAAAGCTCGGGGGGTACGGGTTCTTATTGACCCGTTCGAATAAAGGCATGGAACTTCTTTTTTCGAAAAACAAACAAATAAATTACAACAAAGTAACGGAACACTTAAACCATATGGTATTATCTATAGAAGGTAGATGATGATTGAAACATGAAGTTATATACAAATATTTTATTGTTTGTTAACGCTAAGAAATCGATAAAAGTGAAAAAATTATATGTATGGACACTTAAATTTCACTTACCAACAAAATAAAGATAAACTAATTTAAGAATTAGAATGCAGTTAATGATCTTCATTTTTGTCCCTTAGTATTGCATAGTTTTCGTGGACGTGGACTGAGAAGTTTGAAATTATAATTAATGTCAGCAACTATCTGTCACGTTGTAAATATGTTCTATCTGTTTGAGTATGACTTCGAGAAGATTGTCTTCTATACCTAAATATCGAGTCATAAAAACATCACATGATATTCAAGAACAAAATCTGAGGAAAATTATCAGTTATTATTTTTCTGTCAGCAAACACTTCAATGATGACTGCGTATACTTTCTTTGGCATAGCTTAAGATAGGAAAGTTAAATACTTTTTTTTTTAAAAGTCGGTTCTTAAAACGAAAAAAATAATTATAATTGATTATAATTTTCTCTACCTATCAATGGATCCATCCAACTCATATTGTTTTAAATATTGATTCAAGATCATTCGTAGAGGAAAAACTAACATAAATTATAATTACCTGTAATGATGCGTTTATCACTATTACACAAAAATAACATAGTCAATTAAGTAGTTGAATTTTTAACGAAAAATATGAAATTTTAATCACATGATTGAATTTTTGACTATAAAATATGAAATTATTAGCAGAAATATACTTAATAGTTAAATATTGAGCTATTTTAATTTTAGACCAAAGAAACGAATAATTACACAGGCCGATAATATTTTGACCCAGAAACCAGAATATATATTTCCGAAGGATTTTTGTATGCTGAATCCGAATCTGAGGCCCAAATTCCTCAATTGGCTCTGTTTTCCGAGATATACTAACCTAAATGTGCAAAAAAAGGAATTTTTGCCTATATTTGAGGTTATGTAGCATCGAATTTTTTCATTCACTTGAAAAACAATAAATGCTATTTTAAGTATAAGTCTCGCCCTTTCAAATGCCATCGGTCTGTGTTATTTGCAATAATGTACGGATTATAAGGGGTTTACGTTTCTGTCCTCCCGAAATCAGATCAAGGCCATTTGAAGACGACCCCCGACACTTGACTGAAAGTGAAAGTTTGGTGTAAATCCAAGTATGACTCTACTTATGCCCGCTTAGACCAGTAATTTCATGCGCAGGTAACCTGAATTAGGACTCAGCAACCTTCTTGAAAAATAATATTGCTAAATCACGTATTTGCTTCACTAGATGTCGCTTCTTTGTTCACAAATGTGCCAATAGACAAGGTAGTTGAGGCGGTACAAAAATCAATGGACCGAAAAAATTTATTGGTTAAAAAGTCACAAACTTTTATTTAGGTCTCGGATACGAAATAAAAAAATCAAACTCTGAGTATTAGAACCCTCGAACTGCTGACTCGACAGTTTCTAAATATAAATTATGAGTGCGTAAACATGCGCAGTCATTGAGTCGCAAACAGCACAAGTATTATAAAACTTCTAGCCACTCACCCGACGAATTCGAACCACATATACGCGTGCACATACACACCGCGCGTTTGAGTGAGAGTGTGTGCGGGCCGCGCAAAGGCGAACATACTTCCTAGTTCCCAGATTTGTCGTCAGCTTGCGAGTACTCTGTAAAACTTGTCCCAATCACTCATCATATTTTTGTAATTATTTACGGAACAAAGTGATCAACGGTTTTAGACTTGTCATATCGAGTTCGTCAATTCTTTTTCAAAATTCACAGGTTATTTACGATAATACGTTAATGTCCGATTAATTTTTCTCATATACGAGACCTAACTACTAGTTTGTGACTTTTTTACGTATACATTTTTTCAGTTTGGGCTCCTCGCTTTCACTGGTTGTAGCCGAGATAGTTATGGGCGACCTAGAAACAGATATTTTAACGACAATAGGTTTGCAGGTACCTCTATATTTTTGTTATGCCAATGACTTACTATTAGCTCTCCTAGGAAATAAAGTAGAAAGGGTGTTACCAGTTTTCAATTTAAACGATTTCTAAATTAAATTCACATTAATAAAGAAGCAGAGTAGGGTACTGCACTTTCTAGATGACGGTTTTGACATGAATAATAGCCAAGAAATAAATTTCAATTCGTTTCTTAAAACAAACGCAGTCCGGTAGATTCCGCAATTTTGATTCTAGCCACCAACCAAATTACGAAAAAGCGTAGTTTTCAATATGGTCGACAAAGCCATTCTCCTGTCCGATAAACGATTTCATCAAAATAACTTTCGACTGGTAGAGGATAATCTCAATGAGAACCATGACACACAAAAATTTGGTAGAGCGAATATCAATCTGAGTTTGAGTCATTTATAAGCATTACGTACGTTGAAGGACTATCGGAGCGAATCGCTTATTATCTTCGAGCATCACAACATTAATATGTCATTTAAAAACAAGAGAGACCTTACTTTAGTCTTGTGAACTACTAAGGCCTACTTCTCTTGACCATGTAGATTCCTCTTTTCCTCTTCGAATTGTTCTTCGGCTCCGTAACATCCATCCAACTGCGCTCCGTTGCGCTCAGGTTTATGGTTTCTTCAGTATGAACTTTCGGCTTCTCGGTTATTACCGCTCCCTCAAAAACTCAGCTCACGAAGCTAATTTCGTGTAGAAGCTGGACTGGGAATTCTCTGTTTCTTGAGACTTGATTATCCGCGTTCCTCTGAGATGTTGAAGGCTGAGGTGACTAAGATTTTCCTCCATGAGTGCGGATTCCATTATGTGTGTGTTGTCGCCGCCGCTTCTAATTGCTTCGTCGTTTCCTACGTACACTCTGCTACATTCAATGTAGGATCTTCCTCGTCCTTCTCTATGGTTATGACTTTCGGTGTGCTTATGACTTCCGGTGTGCTTATCTTCTTCAAGCATTCCTTTCTATTGGGGGATGGTTTAGCTAATTCTTGTGTGCTTTTGTCGAGGGTTATTCACTACGGTTCTGGGCATCCTTGCGATTGTTCATCTTCCAGTGTAATGACTTCTCGAGTTACTGCGCGTGTGGATGTGCCGACGTCTCTTGTTGTAAATTATCTCACAAAATATGTTGCACAGACTTCAGAAACGTCCATGTTCTATTAGCAGGGTGCCATCTTTGTCTTCTTATTTTTCTTTTCCTCCTCCAGTTTTACGAGTTCGGGCAAGAAGTTTTTAGTGTCTAGCCTTCTCCTACTGGTTCTCCTCTGGGACTTGTAACGTCATCGATAAGGGGGGATTTCATTAAGAAAGGAGAAGAGGCGATAGAAAACACGTTTCTTTAGACCAAGTTTTAAAAGAGCAGGTATTTCTACAGAGGGTACAAAGTGTGTTTCTTGGTTGGATATTTTCTGTCAAAGTCGAGTAAAAGCAGCTTTGTACCCAAACTGTACTCTCAGGGCTTGTATTGTACTCCATTGGGAAGTTTGGAGGGATTAAGACACTTCAAAAAGCGCACGAATTATTTAACCACGTTTGTGTCGAGTTCATTATTCTTGATAGTGAACTTGGCCTTCTCGAATGATGCAAGTAACTGAAAACAAGATATTTAAATTAACTATACCAGAGTTTCGCTTCGATCATCCCTGATAGTAAGTTTGACAGACCCGGGCGGTCAAAAAAAGTAAAAACAGGGTATTTAACTTAACCATACTAGAGTGACTGTGTGAAAAAGTAAGGATTCTATATGATATTTGCTGGAGAACCAAACTGAACATTTAAATTTTGACACTCAAAGTCTGACTATTTTAATTTACAATTAAAATGTACACTTGTGTATTAAATTACATACATTAAAATTATATTTTTATGTTTGAAAACAGCTTTAAATAAAAAACTATCAAAAGTTTATTAGAATTTAAAATGAAAGCAGCGAACGCCGTATAAAACTAAAAAAACAAGCGTCAAGTTAAAAAAAAGTTCCAATTTTCTACGCCTGACGCCAAGATACTAACGACATTGCAATAAATTTATTGCAAGATCTTTGTTATCTTGTTTTAATGAAATCTTGTGGATTTTATTATATTTCTAATTAGTTATTTCAGAGATCATCTGAAGTTGTATTTAAAAATTCATTACATTTTTTTTATATGTGATATTGTGAAAAATTTGTCTATACATGATGTTTTGCAATTTGTATTTAAGGTATAAGTCTTTAATAAATTCATAAATACTATTTGATCCAGTTGCACAAAATGAAAGAGTTAAAAAAAACTAACCAGAAATAGGTTCAAGTTTTTATTTCAATAACCTATTAATAAATATAGTTACAAAAAAAATTAATACACAACAAAATTGGAATGGTTGATACTTTAGTACAAACGAATATTTTTCAGTTAATAAAGAGAAATTTGTCATCACAGAGATTAATTGTCTACTATAAAGGACAAATCCTCAACAAAGTACATTAATCTCGAACCAAGTAGTCAATAAAAGTTAAGAAAAGAATAGTTTAATTTGCAATTTAAAAACATGAATCTTCTAATAACAGTTGAATTGTTACTAAAATTGTTGAACGTGCTACCAAAAAGTTGAATTTTTTACACAAAATTATAAAATTTCAACAAATATTCATTTTAAATCAAATAGATAAATTTTCGGTTAAATTAATTAATTTTCTTCCAAAAAATTGAAGCTTAAAAAAGTTGTTTAATTTTTAACTAAGTAGTTGTACTTTCAATTAAGGAGTGTAATTTTCAATTATTGTAAAATCTAATTCTTGTATTTGAAAAAAAGTTTAATTCTAAATAAATGTATATATCCGCAATAAATGAATGAGAGTGCGATAAAAGTTAAATTTGCGTTCCAGGATTTGACAGTGGCATATTTGAATTTTGAAATTTAAGACATTAATTAATTGGGGATTTTAATTCATTATAGTTTTAGTCATAAATTCATGTATTTTATGAAGATTCGTTTTTTGTGGTGCAAAAATAATATTCTTCTTTGAAAACAAATGTTTTGGGTTGCAAAATCAACTATTTGGTAAAAAAATTAATCTACTTTGTAGAAAGTTTAACAATTTTTTAGTTAAAACGTCATTCAGTTTTTTGAAGATTCTTGCTTAAAACCTTATATTATTTGTTGAAGGCTTAACGACTTCGTTAAAAGTTGAAATACTCTGTTAAAAATTAATATCTTGGTCTGAGATTTATAGATTTTTTTCCAAGTTTATCTCTATGTGTTACATTATAAGCATATTGTTAAAAATTGTTTTTTTTTTATTGCAGTAAAAATAATGTATCTTTTTATTTAAAAATTCAACTAGTTCGTTGAAAATTTTTTTATTTTGTTGAAATTTCTGAAACTTGTACTCAACCAGCGTGAACTTATTTTAGGCGGAGTATTCTAGAATTTTATGTAATCCAGAGTATTCCAGAATTTTATATAATCTAGAGCAATCAGATACAATGCGAAGCAACCATCGGTAATCTTAATTCATCTCTATTTATTCTCAAAATTACTTGCTTTTACATTTTTTGTGTGTAAAATTGGACCTTTGTAAAAAAAGCTTTTAACTTTGTAATCTCACGTTATACCAAAATAAATACACTTGATCATGAAACCTTAAACAAGTATGTGATAATAATCAGCATAATGTTTACTTTACTTCTTGAAAATAATGTGATTTTTTCATCTCTCGATGTTCACCTAAAAACAGAAATTTCGATAAGTGACATTTAAAACTATCACCAAGGACTTACTTGTACATGCCTCTATCACGCATGCGCAAAGAGAGCCCATTTACAAAACGTCGCAATTTTTGCGACCGTGGCGAAAAGTGCCACGGTGCAAATAGGCTCATAGTAATCTAGTAAAGGTCAGTATATATAGCACTGCAAATATTCCAGATATCTCATTCGACATTTTTGAAATCTACCTAATACCAAGAGAAAAAAATGAAGATCGCCTGTTGCATTCTAATCCTCACAGTTCTGTTTTATCTGGATTTCGGTGGTAAGTGTAATTTGAGTGACAATACTTATAATTTTTCGATTTATATCCAGTTTTTAGGCTTGCGACTTTAATCCTACATTGTTTTTAAGCTTCTGTGAGTTTTTGAAAACAGGAATTTGAGTAATTTAATAGCAAAAACATTGTGACCGAGTGAAATGTCATTAACTTTTTAACAAATTTGTTGTAAAATAAAAAATATTTGTATATAACTTTATATTTTAATTTTCTGTACACGAGGAGACCCATATGGTTCCAATATTTCCTAACTGCGTTCTGATCTTTCCGTATGGTGACTAACCTCTCTTTGCTCGCAGCGAATACAAAGTTTTTACTGTTTGAATACTAACGTGGTAATAACAAGTACTTGTTATTACCTTTTTATGAATTGAAATTTAGTCAACTATTAGGAAATTTGTAGGAAATAATTTACACTCAACAATTTAAAAATTTTTTAAATTAAAAAAAAAATTTTAAACATGAAATATTTTTGTTTGAAAATAATTAAGAGGCTGACCGGTACTTGTTCAAACAATATGTTCCGTACTTTGAATCTTGGAAATTTTTTATTTCTCAGGATAAATAATATAGCCAATTTTTCAACATATTGGACAATCATTTTAATGATTTTCATTGGCTTAAATAATTTTTTGGTAACATTTTTCAAATTTTTGGTATAATTTCTCTACTTCTAGGACATTTTAAACGTTTCCCAAAGGCCTGCATAAAGTCAGGGCTTGCTGATTATGAATCTAAAGTGAACAGAACAAAATTGAATTTTGAGGATATGTTATCTGAGTTTATGGTAGGAAAAATTTGTTAAAATTTGATAAAATTTGGACATAACTTGCTTTTAAGACTTATGATTATGAATTTAATGTGAAAATTACAATATTTACTATGATGGACATGAAGTTTTTTTTAGGGGTTCAAGGAGTAAGGGAAAGAAATAATATATAAAAAACCGACATCGGATTCGATGTCGTATACTATTAGGAGCTGACTTCGGAACCGTAGCCAGAACCCGCACAGGTTCCGTGGTCGAAAACGATGCTAGAACCATTGTCGCAATTTGAGACTGGATCCGGAAGCAGATACCCCGTTGAATTCTAAAAGGATAACGCTAGGACCATTTTTAAATAATTTGTTTACAATTTTTCTTAATTCTAGCATATTTAACCTAATAAAAAAATTGGGGTTGGATCCGACATCTTATTCTATTAGGATCTAGCGCCGGAATCGTAGCCGATACTCACACCAAATCCGGCGCCATAAGTGTTGCTGGAACCGTTGTCTGAATTTAGGCTCGGATATATCCGGCATCGTTGCCGACAATGGATCCGGTTAGGATTTGTACCACGGTTCCGACGCTTGATTTTATCAAGATACGGTATTGGATTCCAATAGGATACGACGTCGCATGCTATGCTGACTTTTTCAGTAGCAAAAGATTTCGGGTTTCTTCGCCGTAGATTGGATTTTCAGTGTTAACTACAACTTTAAAAACTATAATTAGAATTGTACTGAATATTGATCACAAGGCTACTAAAAAAGCGCTACTAAGAATGTAAATAAATCAATTTTTTTAGGGGAAACTGAAATTTTTGAAAATTTGACTATTGCCAACAATCTTGCTCCACCAAAAATTTGTTATGTCTAATATTGTTATATTTGTTAAGTTAATAAATTTGACTTTGATCGCCAACTTAAATTGGCTGTGAACTTTTGAGAGTCGACTTGGTTCCTTAGCTGTGGCTACAAAAAGAGAGCGAGTTTCGATCAAAATTAAAAAATTCTCTTTTACCATAAACTAGAGATGAGAGCAAAGAAACTTACCAGTTGGTTACCGAATATAAGAGAATGTACGAGAAAGTTCATTTTTTTATTTATAACATTCTCAACAGAGAAGGTATTAGAGTTGTGTAAAAGCCCCCCCCCCCCAGTTTTTGTCAATTATCTACGTTTTGAGATCCCCTGAATCCGAAAAACAGGTTCTTACAGATTTGTCTGTCCGTCTGTTTGTATGTCTGTCTATGAGCACGGTAACTTTGAAAAAATTAATCTATTATATTAGCGTTGATTGGCGCTGATTAGTAAAAAAATGAAAGCAGTAAGTTTCCATAAATTTTGTATGCTCCCCTTTAACATATTAAATTTAAATCGTAGTCCTTGCTTTTCATACAGGATTTTTACCCAATAGTGTTTAGTAAGCTTACATGCAAGGGACCTTACTTAAATTACATAACAGTTCATGGAGGCAGATGGGGTCTGTTATCGCGTAAATTTTTAGCTGTTCTATTGTTAAAAAGGGGGGAGGGCTGAAGGTGGCCAATCATCCGTGATTTAATTTAAGTACGGCCCCTAACACAAGAAAGAATCTGGCGCTTGTAACAATATGGTATAGTATCTAGTATGTGCTGGAGCTATAGAGCTACCTCACATATAGCTAGTGCCGGCGATAATATATGTTCGTGTGAAGAATCTTGTTGAGTTCTCGCCAGACAGAGGAGTCTGTAAAACCTCGAAGTTTTCCGGAAGCAATTCATTTCTTGGCATCCCCACAGCGACTCATCTAGAGATTTTATAAAGGTAAGTTGGGCGGCAGTAGAAGATAGCTGAATGGGATGACTGTTTGAATCCTGCCTTCGATCATCTTGGAGTGTTGGTCAGAGTTAAATGTCTTAAAGTTCTCCAATTTTCGAAGTCCCTTATTGTCCATCGATGATATTGATTTCGAAAAGGATATACATAAAATAAAAATAAAAACGAATCAGATCAATTAGGTTGTGAAAATATTATAGAATCAAACCATGCAGCTTTGTGCGTCAATATTAAAAATTAAAAATTCATGCATTTCTATTTGTTTTTACAGAAACAAGTTCGCAGGATGACAAACGTCTTAGAGTTTCTCGCCCCGACAAATTGCCCATTCGCCGGCGTAACCAACCATCTGCGGGCCTATCTTCTTCAGATCGCACTTCTTTGAGTCAACCACGCCAACAAGCTGTGAAGGGTAAGTGACTTTGTTTCCGGGGTAACTAGTTACAGATACGTTACACATAATAAAAATTAACTCGTTTCACCTACTCTAATTCAAGAAGTGACTTCAATTTATCTAGAAGTGACTCTACATTTTTCACTCCAATCAATCAATTTTGGAACTTTGTAAAAAATACCAGCATACCTAAAACTAAATGCACGTACGTTATATTTTAAGATGTGAAGAACAAAATGTTTAAATATATACAATGAACATAAAAGGCTTATAATTGTCTCTCACTGTAAATTTATAGCTTTTTTTTATTGCTGTACCATTTTTTAGGTGTCCTGCTTTTTAAGAGGAGAACTTTATGCTTTTATTTTCAATGTAAAATAAATAAATGTGGGTTCCCAATAGCGGTGTCATTTAAGTATCACTTCCTAGTGGGCACAAAACCATGGACATTCCAAGAACGTCCTTAAGACGTTCCTAGGACTTACCTGGGAACCACGTCTTAGCCCACGCCATCTTTTGGAGCAACACAACTTTACCTACTTTTAGATCTGCACCTTCCCAAGGCCTTGTCTCGGCCGGAGTGTTGTTTAGCTATGCTTTAGCCGCTCAGTCGGCTGTAACAAGTGGGAAGACCCCTGCTCTATAGAAGTAGGTCTCGAATTTTTGTACCTTCCAGGTACCCTCCCTGAAGAGCTCAAACTACTATGTTGTGAGTAGTCTTCAGGGCCTCAGTGCTGGTTTTCGGCGTTATAGTCGCAGCATGCTAGTAAGCTTTCTGAGCTTGCCTCCTCAGTTTTCTTCAAGGGAAGCGTTGATGCCTTTTTTCTTTTTGGGGGACTCAATAGCTGCTCCTTTTCCCATAGTCTCATTCAGAGGCACCGTCAGTCCCGAGGGAACAGCCCCTAACTGAGTTTGTTTTGCCAGAGAGGCAGATTGGAAAGAAAGTATTATGTAAGATAAGTTCGTGCCGAGTGGACCTCCCCTCTCCGCCACCTCCCTTTCTCCTTCTTCCTTCAAATTCACATTTTATTTTTACGTGATCTATTTTAATCCCAGGAGTAGTAAGGGGAATAGAAGGACAACCGCTGCAGAGCCATGCATAAACGGGTAAGACAAATTGCTCAAGGATGTAGTCTGATGTCCTTGAGAGGCCTATAGGACACGTTAATAACACTTAGGTGGCCAAATACCACAAGCACAATCTATATACATACATAGCTTAGGGGGTGGTCACATTTGGAGAGACACCCAATGCAAATCCGTTCGCAGGCTACCGTACCAATAGAGGGGAGTTTTTTGGTCGCTGTGCGGACCGCAGGTCATGCCAGTCCCAATTTCAATTAAAATCAAAATCGGTGCAGGAAGGACCTCGACCCAGGAATTCAGAGTCCTTGTGTTAGCTAGACTCTTACACCTTTCTGCCATACCATACCACAGAGTTTTGATGGAAAATGGTTCTTGGCTGAATTTACTGAAGCTTTACTTTCTGGTAGATCTCGATGTGTATATTAAAAGTCTCGAGGAGAATGAAGTCCAGAAAATTTGAGTTTTCGAAATATAGCCGTTCGAAGTTAAGGTTCTTATGCATTTCGCAGCAGAGTAAGCCTGCATATAAGCAAGTGGATATATATATAGCCAAAAAACACAAAAATGGGGCTATGTAAGCGGAATGCCTATTCTATCACAGCTAGAGCAAGCCGGCAACAGAAAAAGAGAGGCGACACTAAGACCAACCGCGGGCAGTCATCCGACAGAGGAAGAACGATGCTTTATGACCCGGAGAAACATTAGCACCCGGGTTTCTCTAAAGCCTAAAGATCTGGCTGAAATGGATGACGAGCTTCGTGGACATTCTTCCAAAGAACCCGACCTCTGGACTATCAATTGTTGTGTGTATAACGCAGCAATTGCTTTGGCGGATGTTGATCGTAAAATAAAACCAACGCTTGATCATGATACTAAAAGAAGAATGCATTAACTCGCCATAAAGATAGGCTGAGAAAGACAGTAGGCGTCCCGCATTCAGTGTACGATTGACTACATCACATCTGGTTCGAAATTTTGCGCGCAAAGTCCGGACCCGTTATCACACACTCATAAGTCAAAGCTGGTGACCGTCAGGCAGCATATTGTTGAGAGAATGTGAATAATATTTGAAGCTAAGAGAAGTCTAGAGCGGAGAAATAGGTGGGTCAGAGAAAATCAACAGTTTCTCTTAGACCCATTTCGACTCTTCCAAAACCCTCCAGGTAGAAGTTTCCTTGAACCCATCAGCATCTGGCAAGTAAATTCACCTCACATTTAAATTAGGAAGAGCCAATTTCAGATTATTGCCACTATCTTAAGCACTTCGCCATTCCGACGAGTACTTTTGCAGTAAATCTGCAGATCGAAATTACAAGGTCACTCATGTATTTTACATGGACCATCTTAAGATCCATGCTAAAAACAAAGAGCAAGCACATATAGCTCTAGAAATTGTCGAACGATATACTAAGGAAATAGGAATGATATTTGGGTTCATTTGGTATTCATTTGGAGTGGTTCCATGGACGAAGAAAGAGCTCAGATCCCTTGATATCGGGACACGAAAGCTTAGGCTAACGAACAAAAGCATGCATCCTAAGTCTTCCGTTCCGCGACTGTACATCCCACGCCGTGAAGGTTGTCGCGGAATGTTGAGTCTTGAATGTCTTCACAACATCATTATTCTGTGTACAGCACATAGAGTTGCAAATGGAAGAGACCCTCTTCTTAAAATGGTCAGGAATCACGAGGAAGTAGGCAAAGGAGCATTTCTGTACAAAGCAGCGTTGGAGGCTGCTGAAACACTCGGACTTAACTTTAATATTAGGGGTGAGAAAAATGTATTAAATCTGATATATCTAGAGTACTCACTCCTGAAAGCCCGGATTAAGAAAGCCCAAGAGAAAAACTTCCTTGAACAGCTCCGCGATAAGAGGATGCACGGCATCTTCTATAGAAATGTGGAGGATCATTCAATGTCGTGTGAGCTAACTTTTGCTTTCCTCAAATCACCCGGATTGAAGTCTGGCACGGAGGGTTTCATTTTGGCCTGTCAAGAGGGTGTAACTTCCACCTTAACATAGCGTCGCCACATGTTGAGCCAAGACATTTCCGCTGATAGCCGCAAGGCGTGCCATGCACACCCCAAGTACTTAGCACACATACTATCTGGTTGTCCAACTCATTCGGCAACAAACTACATCCAAAGGCATCAACCTTAATATCGCTTCTCTAAATGCTCCTAGGGAAATAGAGTCAATTGTCGAGAATGAGAAGTGCCGCATGTACTGGAACTTTATATTCTCGACAATTGTTTCTGTTGCATACTCGAGGCTTGACATGGTTCTTCTTGACTTCGAGAAACGAACTCTTTATAGAATTTTCGGCACCAGCTGACTAAAACATCATAGCCAAGGAGAATGAAAAAAGAGAGATATAGAGACATTCTAATAGAGTTGCGACGATTGCACCCGAAATATTCTGTTAAACTAATCTTCCTTGTCATTGGCGCTCTTGGAGGTGCCGAGCTTTCATTGGTTAATAGCATGAAAAGCATCCCTGTCTGTTAGCAATGTGTTAAAATACTTACAGGAAAAATGAAGAAGGCAGTCGTCCTCGGGTTGCTCCGTGTCCTCAGAATGCACGAGACTTTTGTCGGATCGTCGTATTGATTCCGTTACAGATTGTAACTACCTATCTTACGGTCGTGAGACGTGTTTATGGCTAAAATGTTAAGGCGATTTCGCTGGGATGGGGTGCAGTTTTTCAGAGTAGCACCTGCTCCCGGCGAGTTAATGCGGTTGTCCTTATGACAAACTTTCAATTATATATAATACTGCCAATAATGTAAGGAAAAAGAGGAGTGGGCTCATGGTGGCGCCTAGAAAGACGCATCTATGGGAGGTGGAATTGAAAGCTTTCCGGTAATAAATCTAGACCATCGACAGGTCACGCTGGTAGTATGCTCCATCTTTGCAGACACATCTATCGATGAGCAGGATCTCACAACATCCTTCTACGCATTTCTTTGAGCCGTGTTGTTCATACATTCCTTGCTACACAGGTTCAATTGCCCGAACAATCCTATCATTTAGGATAGCTGTGAATATCTTATACAGTGTGTTCAGACAAGTGATTGGCCTGTTATTCTTCGGGACAGCTAAGTTGCCTATTTTCGGCAGAAGTATTGTGCGCTTTTCCATCAGCCACTCCGGAATCGGCTCTTCTGACTTTAAATATGAGGTGAAAATAGGGGCCAAATGCTGGTGGGTTAAAGGAAACTTCTTCCACCAGAAGGTCTTGAAACCATCTGGTCTTGGAGCGGAATAGTTCTTCATCCCTATTAATACGTTTTTCACCTCCTCAGCAGTAATGGGTGGGCATTCTTCATAAGGAATTATGAGGGCATTACACAGCTCCTGGAAGCTCGTGATGTTATCGGAGACTTCTTCCAGTCTACGTTGCATGATAGTCGAGATGGACCAGAGAGAAACTGTTGATTTTCTCTGATTCACCTCTCTCTTTGCTCTAGAACTCTTTTAGCGTTTTGGTGTTTTACGTTTCGCAACAGCTAAAGCTCTCGCTGCATTATAAACACAATAAATGATAGCCCAAAGGTCGGATTCTTCGGAAAAATTTCCACGAAGCTCGTCATCCGCTTCAGCTAGATTTTTAGTTTTGATATTCATTTATGATATTGAGATGAACATAAGGTCAATCTGTCTTGTCGGTTAGTGATTTGAGGTCGAAAACAAATGTAAGGGCCACATGAATGATTACAATTTTTCATAGTCAACGTAAAATGCCAGGAAGTACGTTAGAACAGAGATGAACTTCATTAGATCTGAGCGAAACTCGCTCAAATGCTTTGTGCGCATAACGGCATGTGTGCTCAGGAACACTCTCTGGGTGTTTACCTGTCGTTTAATAAAAACGTTCTGCAGAAATAACAGATATGATATGACCGTAAAAACATTAGACGAGTGTCTCGTGTCATTTAATACGAACACCCTGTAAAGAATTAATTTTGATCGCTACGATTATTTTAAACTTTAGTACTTGAAAGATTATTTAAGTGAACTTCTTTTCCAATAAACATATAAAAGGCCATTTGATAGTCTCTTTAATAAAAATACCGTCACCTGTTCCGCTTGTATTCTCAGCTGCTGTGTCTGGGGACTCACGGAGACGAGGCGCAAGTGTCGATGTATGGACGGGTCGGGACGGACCGATTCCACATAACTGGCTACGAGTTTCCAATGATCCTCACTACCCAGCATCACGTCCGTGAGAGTATCTGGTGTAAAAACTTGGACCTCGCTTTGCAGCCTTTGTCTCTCTTTTAACCACCTGCTGAATTCGAAGAAAATTCTGGCTTTTCTGTTCTCCTGATTTTGTGTAGGTAGACCCGGAACAGTCCATGCCCAGAGGGCATTTATGTTATGTAGGAGTTTATTTTTCCGTGTTGCCGGTTCAGCCTCTAGTTTCCCCATTGCACCTTGCCTGCCACTGATGCATCATTTGTGCCCTGGCTTCCTTTTTGGCTTCAAAATTGTCGCACGCGGGTTTCCCCGTGCATGCAGCCTTGCGATCTGCGGCAAGCAGACCAATGGATACGACAATAGACACATGTCATACTCTATGCTCCTCTCGATTGTAATCCTGCCATTCGTTTTTGGTACTTCTTTATTTAGTACCCGCTCAAACTTCGGCTCCATAAAGTAGGATGAAGTGCACTTGCATCGAAAACTCTAACTGAATCCGTTTCTTTATTAGAAGAACTATTTCGGTCTCATGAATAGTTAGACTCAAACCATGGTCTATCATTCATCGTTAGACCCGTCTTATAACTTCGTTCAGCTTACAATGAGCTTGCTCGAGGTCGCAAGCAGCTATGGTCGGTGTTAGTTCATCTGCGTAGCTCACGAGTTTCGTGTCTTCCGGGATCTCGATTTGCAGGATGCTGTTATAGTACATTCTGCAGTTATGGTCCTAGGACAGACCCTTGGGCAGCGTCCGAGGGAATTTTTTTTGACAGGATCCTTCGCTCGTTTCGTAAAGCAGCATACGATCCTTTAGGAAATTATTTACCGTTCAGATAAAATACTCCTTTATTTTAAAATTTTGCTTAAGTGCATGTAACAGATCACTCAATTTAGCCGAATTAAAGGCGTTTTTGACATCTATGAGCACGACTAACACGTTTTATTCGGGAATAGTATCTATTTGTCGTTACTTCAGAGCTGTGCTCACTACTTTTGCCTGTCTATTCGTTTCCCTGTCGTGTCCAGCAAACACAGGGGTCTGAAAAATGACGCACTGGGATGCCATACGATCCTGGTGCCTTCTTATTTTGCAACGATCTAGCGTCTTTCATAAGTTCCATCTCGATTAAGAGCAGGACTTCATGCGTCATTGTGTACGCATCTTCTTTTTCCTGCAGTTGGTATGTAACGGATAGCGTATCTATAATGCTTGCCATTTTTTGGCTTCACGCGCTCCCACTGAGATAAGTTTCCAAAGCTTGCGAGTTTCAATCTTGCAGCCCAAGCCCAGGGATCCTTGTCCACTGCATCCTGTATTTTCTACCATCAAAGGATCCTGCTTTTCTTGTTGCATTTCCCCACTTCCTTCTTGGCTTATTTGAATGCTGAGTTTCAAAGTGCAGCTTGCTGGTTGTTTCTTCTTTACAAACTAGGCCTTGGGTAATTTCGGCATAGACGTGTCACAGGCTTGGCGTATTAGCTGCATCATGGTCTCAACAATCTTTCCGGTGTCTTCTTTAACCATCGCAGTTACTGCCTCCTGCTCGTTGATGAGCGTTGATGCCATCTTTTGCTTGTCCATCTTAGTGGCATTTCACATCTGTTGTTGTTTGGACGACATTCCTTTCTGGGTGTAGGGACAATTGTATACGGAATTTTATATACAAATAGTCACTCTCAGTATAATTCTCCTTGACCATACACTTTTCGACTTTTTTGCCCCTAGAGTCTACTTACGCCATACCCTACTCTAAAGCTTTTCCTTGAAAGTGTCTGGCGATTAATATGTCCACTCCTAACCCATAAGCAACCCTCACCAGCTCGTCTAAGAACCATGTAGGGCTCGTTCTGTCCTTATACTGTTCTTTGAGTATCAGCAAATCGTACTTCTTATCGTATGTGAGCTACGTAAGAAGATCGTTTGAAAGTTTACTTCTGTTTAGGTTAGCTTGCACTATATTCATCATTCTCTTGTATTGACTCAAGCCAGATCTAGGGTCTTGCGGAATAATGAGCATGTGCGTCAGCCAAGAATATGATTCGAGATTTCTGTGCGTCACCTTAATTATCTGCACAGGACGCAGTGTACTTCTTTGCGCAGGAAGCCGCCCTGTGTTCTCTTTTACTGTATTTGTAACACAAGGTAGTGCGATCGAGTCCTTTGCAGTGACGCGAGTGGTGACGGAACCTAAAGCACTGAAAACGTTAAACAGCTCGAGGTTCTACTACAAATCCAGGCAACTTTCATTAGCCTAGCCTCTAGCAGTTTTCTGGCCTTTTACCGATTCATATCGGCGATAGCCATAACTTGCCGCCATTCATTTTCCTTAAAGATGGTGATCTTAAAATCTCTATCGTTTCCATCAAGGTCATGTTTTAAGGCTTCCTCCAGGTCTTCCTTTGTTGCGATGCTGTCCAGATTCATGAAGTCCAGAGTAATTCTGTGTACTAGACTCCTGACTGCTGCCGCGTCTCTCACTGATATCTTTATGGCACTCACAAAGACTTCCGTGCCCTACATGCGTTTTCCTAACTCCATCAATATGTCATCCCAAAGCGTACGACGGTTGAAGTGGATATTCGTGCCTGTTTTATTAGGCTTGATTCTGCGTCTGGTGATACTCAGCATTCGTCTTTCTGCATACGACAGTTTTCCACTCTCTTGAAATTTATTCGCCAGTTTTGGCGCCTGTTGGCCTGTGTCTGGCCGCGGTTAGACAGACGTGAATTGGAACACTCCCAGTAGGTAGTATCTGGAAACAATCGACGTTTTTTCTCGGTATATCCTTCACACAGTCTGTTTGGCCTGCGAGGCGTATTTTATTACTGCCCACTCTATATATCTAGTGAGGATCCTCTATCCGCCATCTAGGGACTCGCCGTATATAAGTTGCAGGCCCCCAATGCGGAAGATGAAGATTGGATGATAAATGGACCAATATGATGATTGTATGCTGATTATACTAAAGAGAAGATTATATGATGATTATTTTTTAAAGATAAATTAGAAGAGAAAAAATCCAAACTGGACAGAAAAAAAATTCCTTGAATCATAAAATTGATTTCACGATGATAATAATGAATAATAATAATAAATAAATTATTTGAAGAAAAATAGAAACACGGATGTTTAAATATGGAAACCAGGGCAACCTACGTCAACCCACTAAGGGTTATACGAACTGTCGGTGACTTAGCATGGACCAGAACCATGCAAGGACTTTAGATAATGAAGCCAAATGCGACAAAGGCAAGGCAGGAATTTTATGTACGATGATCGGAAGGCAATAATCCTGCAAATTTTTGAAGAACTACAAAATTTAATATCAGGATCTGATTTTCTTTGGCCAATGTTACAGCATGAGTTAAAGTTTGAGTGCAAAATCTGAGAAATTCGCAAAGAACAACGCTCTCGCGCAGTCATTGAATATCGACGGCTGATGCCATCAGATGACATTTTATGAGTTGACGTCACAGTACGAATTTCTACAAATTCTTCAATCTTTTAACGTGGCATATTATCGCCGATAGATTAAAAATATTTCTTTCAAGAATGCTTTGATGCGAAATTTTAGAAGCTCTCCAACAGCTCATTAAAAAAACTCCTTTTCTTTGCTGGGTTAATCACGTTTCAAACTGTAAATAAGCTTGAATAAATGAAACTCAAACATCTGTAGCACTTTTGTTTAGTGAAATTAATAAAAATTAAAATCGGTTCCTTTTCTATTTGTTCATACAGAATTAAATTCGAAGAGCGAAAGATCTCGAGTCCTTGGGCACGCTCGCTTCCGTTTTATACCTTCTTTGAGCCACACAAGACAATCAGCCAAACAACCTATGTTGAGTAAGTAACTTGTTCGTTAGGTGACTTTTAACAGTTACGTCACGTAGAAAACAAATTAACTCATCACAGTTACGTTACGGAAAGCAGGAACTTAGTTTAAAATCTGTTCAAATCCTCTTCAACATAAAGTTATTTCCTTGCATGAATATGATTGATCATTGATTATTATGAAATTAATTTTGCACATTACATTAAAAGGACTGAATTTATATTAACGTGATATAAAGTGACAGCCTTATACGCGAAATTTTAAAATAGTAGAAATTTGCAAGCCTTAAAAACAAATTGAAAACTATGTCGAAACTTTAGTGACCATGTAGAAATGGCAACAGGGATCCAGCCCCTGGCCGCAATCCGACTAAGGACTTTACGGTAAACTAGTCAGATTCCGGTCAGATTCCGGCTTTGATACCAGCCGCGATCCAGTCGGGTAATCCGGCATCGAAGAGGTTGAAAAATCTTGATTGAGTTGAGAAATTGCTAACCTGATTTGCCTTTGAAGGCAATAAACAATAATGAAACCATCAAACCTAGTTGAGGGAATTCTACGATACCAGTATGTCGTCTGGACAAGTAGTTCACGTGCCACGACTGCACGCTTTGCGGTGAACGAAACACCCAGAGAGTGAAACAACTAGTCTAGAGTAGAGGGAGAGTTGGATCAGAGAAAATGTACACTTTTCATCTGACAAGTCCACAAAGATGCAACATCCTATCCTATCCCGTCGATGGCCTGGACTGATTAACAGAAAGCTCTCGCTTCAACCTAATGTAGGGGAGCGTAATGGGACTTATGTATCTAACATGAATGATCTTAGGATCTATCTTTAAAATAAAGAGCAACAAGATTTAGCTCTTAGGAGATTGGAATAGAATTTTGGTTGCAAAAATGCGCTGAGAGCTTGTCACAAACTCTCATTCAGGACCTGACATCTATAAAGGAAACTCTAAGAAGCAGACAAAAACGTCTCATCCAATGTATTTGGTCTTCCAAAATGTCTACGGGGAAACAAGTAGCTCCAAGAAACATGCCTGCCGCCTCTGTAGTACTATATTGATTTGGAGACGTTCCATGGACGAAGAATGAGCTCAGACTCCTCAATACCGTGTCACGATGCTGTCACGATGCTGTCAGCAAACACGAAGAAGTGAGCAAAGATGGATTTATGTATAAACCAGGAGGAGGCTGAAAAAACACTTGGCTTAACCCTAATATCAGAGGTGACAAAAATGTATTAAGCTTTATCGATGTCGAGCATTAGCTCCTAAAGGCCCACATTAACTTCGCGCATGGTCGCGAGTCATGGTTACAGCTGAAATTTTACCACTAGATTTATTTCACAGGCTACTGGCTGTGCCTAAGACAATTCAGAATTATTAATTTTGAAGTATGAATTACTGTTATGACTAATTAACTGTATGAATATAATTATCCTTTTAATTTACCTGAAGGGCGCTAGATCGTTTGTAATGTATGGATAACACAATTAGGCCTTATGAATAAACTGATAATAACTGATAATTATATTCCTAATCTACGCGACCATTGAACGATATTGGCAATTGAAAATTACAGACGTCGAATGAATAATTCAGAAAAACAAAATCTAGACTTAATAAAATCGCCCCAACGACTTAGCGACGGATGTCTTACAGTCTGTCAAGTAGGGGCGTTTTCATCATAACTATCAGATGGTAAAATATATCGTTATAATTCTTCCGCCAAGTGGAAAGAGGCAAATCTTGTGTTTCACACACTGATTACATAAATTTCTTTAAAATTGAATTTTTGCCTGTTTGCCTTGTATCTCCGTGGCATACTTTTAACCAAGTTGATGAAGTATTCATGCAAAATCAGACGAATTTGTCGAGATAATTGTTTTGAAGTGAAAACTTTTCTTCCAGGAAATTTCTGCTTTATGTGCGACAAAAAATTCTTGATTCGATAAACATTCGGTGACTGCGACAACCAATCCAGTGTAACTACGCTAAATTAAGTGGGACGATGGTCGTGGGGGCTAAAGCGTAGGCTTTGGACCCACTCCTTCGGCTTAGGGGTTCGATTCCCACCTCGCACTCTGGAAGAGTCTCGGTGGCCCATGCGGTGAACACTAGCCTAGCAAGGGAGTTGTTCATCTCCGGAGAGTCGTGGGACCG
>NC_046657.1:29871856-29876698 GCF_010883055.1 Belonocnema kinseyi | reverse complement strand
TGAAGAATTCAATCCTCATTTTTATCGATGAACCAATGTCTCAAAGTCGGTGAAAGATATTTCTGGTTAATCTCGAATATTTCAAGTTTAATTCAAGTATGTATTTATAGTAAAGCCGGTATCATCTGTTATTTATGCCGGACACGCTCTCACTTGACTGACTGTATATTGATTTTCCCCTAAAATTTACATTTAAAACTAATCTACTTCGCTCCAAGAGTCGATTAAAGCAAATTGACATCTTTTCATTATTTACCGTGTAATTATTTACTAGGATTTAAGTCAAGTCGGAAGTTTGACTTGTAAAATTTGTAATGAGCATCTTCTTTTTGCAACGAGATACAATTATAAAAAAACGACACTTTATTTGTGGTTAAATGTAAAAATTAGTTACTTTGATTTATTTCGAAACTTGCCATAATGGTGCCCCATCTCTGAAACTATAGGTCAGGCAAGGTCGCCGTCATGTTAAAATTATTAATTTGATTTAATTTAATTTATATCAATTCAATTATACCGTCGATAAAATTGCACGCGATGTCGACTCCCTTAATTCTACCTTCACTTGAACGAAGATACCCTTGAAACAAGTCATCCCAGAATCGAACCCGGTTAAATTAATTCACCCACAGTTGTTTTAGTCTAAGCTTTCCGAAATGACGGCGACCTTACATGACCTCTACTGTCAAACTACCTCTTCATGTTGGAAGGCTAGACTCTTCGCCAGTATTTCACAAATCATCTCTAGAATGACCAATTTAAACTGAATTTAACGGGCATGTCATCACCAATTTAAATCCCGACACAATCCATTAAATATTAAGGAAAGCGAACAATAAAAAACAAATCTATTGCAGTGACTCCAACAATTCAATATCTTCCTTTAATCAATAGTTTCCCGCCAGGTACAATTGGAGATGGAAAACTAATTTTACTTTAATTCAGACACCAGGCCCTGATAACCATTTTAAAGTGATGGTGAATATTTTTAATTTCGAGTACGAAATAAAGTGCATCACAGATCAGTTTTTGATTCTATCGATGGCCGAACATAGAATGCCCGATCAAGCAGAATACCGGAAGATACCGTGGCATGTAGGTTTAGCGCGTCACCCTATGGTCCGTGTACACAGAATGGTAGCTAGATGTAGCAGACGCTTGTGAAGGCACGTTCATAACATAGCGCCCTCCAGTACTTCACCATTTCCCCTAGTCAATTCTATTTAATACTGTTTCGTAATCTATGGCAAGTTAGGTCCCTAAAGTGTCAGGTTACTGCGTGATGACTAAATGTCCTTCTTCCCCTAGTTATAGTGAGCGAGAGAAACGAGTGTCATGCCGTGTAGTGGTAATTCATGACTGCTTGGCCGTGGTGGTGTGGCAGTCTGGGTCGTGTTGTATCACAGCTGGACCAGTCGGCCCTGAGTGTCCCTGGTCAACAACAGGCCATCCCTTTAAAGGCTTCTGGCTGATGACAGTATGTAAGTTGATTCTGGGCTCGAGCAGGTATTAAATTTGTAATAATCTTACTTGAATTCTAAGGTTAATGCGCGTAATTTAAATTAATTTGGGCGTGGTAGCAAAAGGGCCATCATACTAATGAAGTTGAGCGGTCCGTATCTATGTGTTGGATCAAAAATATGAATGAGAACAACGCTGACTACGACCTACTATGGTCAAATATAAACGATAGCAATACATAATAATAATACTATGTGTTATTTTCATGTTTTATTACGACTCATAAATTAAAATGGGAAAAGGTTTGGAAAAACTGTCTAATCGCGCGCATCGCATGGTGATCCACCGAGGCTGGTTTCTCCGTTCCACATCAAATATGATGATTCAAAGTCGAAAAAGAATTTGCTCATAACTCTTTTAATTTAGTCTTAAATAAGTTAGCCATGTGTCAGCACGAGTAGAAGCGAAGGTAAACATCTAAGTAATTTTCCGCGATCACTGCTCTCGCAGCCGTCAGTTATAAAAGTCGAGAAATTCTTGATTTTCATTTTTAAATTTCTCACGTGGTACATTTCCTAAGATTTTCAAAGGGTTGTAAAAAAGTTCCCACTTTTCTCTTTGAGTGATCAATCAGGTTCCTAAGTGCACATAAGCTTGAGTAAATAAAACTGCAATTTCATTAGCATATTTTTCTCAGTGTAAGTACTCTAAATTGGAAATTCATCCATTTCTGTTCGTTCCTACAGACCCATCTGAAGTTTACCGGCGCACGCGCTCGCCGTCGCCCCCGAGTAACCAACCTTCTGCGAGCCAAGCTTCGTCGGGCCCATCAGGCCGCCGCGCCGACGGATCGATTTTGGGTAAGCAACATTCTTTTTAGATGATCCGTTATAGTTACGTTACGCAGTAAACAAATTAACTGGATACATGTGCGTCGATTAAAACAGTAACTTCAAGTTCTTTGCAAGTTACTATTTACTGTAACTCACATTTATTACAAAGGCTAGAAATTATGCAGAATTTATTACATAGCTAGAAAGTAAAAGTAATTAAAAATAATTTATATTTAAGATAAATTCGCTCGAGGGAATAATCCTTTCAGTATTAAGAACCAGTTTCTCTTTTAAGTCTGAGAATCATTTTTACGGCTAGAAATTTTAGAGGCGAAAATCCCCTTTCTCTTAAATAGCACCTAATTCGAAAGCATTCGTTATTTAACATCAGAAATAAAATATCCAACAACAACAAAAAATTCAACTAATTTTTTTAATTTTCAAGCAGAAAAAGAAGATCTTTCTACAATCAGAACCTATCTTTTTGGTTAAAAATTCAATTTCTGTGTAAAAGATTAAACTGTTTTCTTAAAAATAATTTTGTGGGCGAATATTCATGTCTTGGTTGAAAGCTAAAATCTTTTGCTTGAATATTCAATCTCTTTAGGTAAAAAATGAATCTTTTCCGTGAAAAATGCTACTGTTTGTTTGAAAAATAATCTGTTTTCGTCGGAGATCCAATACTTTTATTAAAAAATTAGTATTTTAGCTATAGTCAAATACTTTGTGAAACTTACTAACATATTTTTTCCAGTGTACACGAAATTGATAAAGTCTTATTTTATCTTACCAAAATAGATGCCAATCGAGCCACAGGAATTCCTGGAGGAAACGTTTTTATACATCCACTTGAGCAGATTTGTATTCTTGAAGGTAGCCGTTTTTTTCTACAAATGCCAGGTGATGAAGTTCTTACTGGAACTCTACAGGAGGAATATTTCAGAGATCGTGTTCCTAGATGGTTGCCAGTAAAAACTGGACATAAAAAAATAGATGCACCTGAACCTGTTTTTCTATACATGTGTTGTTTGAGTACCACTTTTTTGAAAGCGAATTTCGAAGGAAAGGTCCCTACTGTAATTGATCTCAATGTTCATGAATACAAGTGTTTTATAAAAACAGACGACGAACTCTACGAAGTCGATCTTGTGCCACTTCCTATTGGTGAACAAGTACATTGGCCTCAAAGCACAGCCATTTATGTACGAATACCAGAAAACAATTTAATTTATGCGGGGTTGCTAAAGCTTCTTGCAAGGGAGAGGGCACCCATCTGGATGAATTAAAAAAAATGTACGGCGGGGGGGCAAACTTGATATTAACTGCATATGGCAGACAGAAACTAAAATCATGAAATCGATGTTTAATAGAGAATCAAAAATAAATGCTCCGAAAGTAATTAGTTTTTTTTCACCAAAAATAAAATATAATAGTGCTTTAAAAGTACCTAAGAATTTCTAATAAAAGTATGAATAATAATAGAATTAATTTTGCACGATCATTGTATGCAAAAAGTGGTAAGATAAGATAATAATATTTCAGGATATTATAATGAGGCATTCTAAGCTTAAAATGCAACAACTTGCGCTGTTTCCAATGATAAGCCGTGGATTGTAATCGAAAATACTTAAACTAAACTATCTCCTAAATACAATAAATCCACGTAACACCCAATTTATTTGGTGATAAACGAAGGTATCAGATTTTCAAACTGTTTACTTGCTTCCTAGAGGATACAATCCAAAGAAGAGATATTACAATTTTTTTAGTTGAAATCTTTCCCTCGTGAAAAAAACACCATCTGAATATTATTTCCACACCACATAAAAACTACGTTTCATAATACATCTCATAAGACTGGACATAATTTTGAATATTCTTTAGTTATATTTTATAATTTAAAAATAATAAGTTTATTTATTTGAATGTTTGAATGAGAATTAGAAATTAAAACGCATTGAACGGTGGTTTCTGAGTGTGAAATTTTCTTTCTTATAGAGTTCGCTTATCCTCCCAGATAACAAAATGTCCGGCTGTGGCGGACATTTTGTCTGCTACAGCATGAAAAAGCCATTCTAAATATTGAGCAGCCAAATGAAAAAAATTAAACCCCGACTAAAAATTAAAGGTAGAATAAAAAAAAAATTATAAGCAAACAATTACAAAATTCTAGTTTCTGACTAATCTCGATCTATACTGCAGCACTATGTAGGTCGTTTTTAAGGATCCGCAAACTTTTTTGTGTGGCTGTGTAATCTATTAAAATATAATAATAAAATATAATCTAATAATATTTAACACATTAACCACAAGGGGGGGGGGGGTCGATTTGACCCAGGTCGAAATTTCAAATCGGCGACACTTTCGAACCAAGCAAGGAGACCGGTTCTTACCCACACCTAAAAATTGTACTCAAGGATAGAAGCCTCAAGCACAGTTTCGACTCGCTAGTACGAGGGTAGTTCAATAAGTCCTTAGAATGAAGTATAAAAACAATTTTTTTTGGGTAAATTTTTTTTTATTTTTCAACATAATCTCCTTGGAGCTC
>NC_046657.1:29869917-29871756 GCF_010883055.1 Belonocnema kinseyi | reverse complement strand
TGAAGAATTCAATCCTCATTTTTATCGATGAACCAATGTCTCAAAGTCGGTGAAAGATATTTCTGGTTAATCTCGAATATTTCAAGTTTAATTCAAGTATGTCGTGGGACCGGTACCTCTAGAGAAAAAGGTTTTCTCTAAGTACTTAAAGCTGTTGCTCTTGGCAAAAAAAGTAAAAAACAGAGCATTCATGTATCAAGTTTGGGGCATTTTCGGGGCTCCACAATGAAGGAAATCAAAATTCAAAATAATTTAGTGAAAATGATTGATTAGAGACTCCCTAACAAATTCTTAATATCTCCCGCAAGCTAAGTTTAAATCCAGAAACCTGAATTCCATTTTTCCGAAAACCAAAATTTCCCCATGTTCATCTTATGGGATTTTCAGAGCCTTTGCGGCACATATTAGTATTAATCGAGACGGATCAAACTTGGAGGGAATTTTTTTTCCGGCAACCTCACAAAAGGGTGGGGGGTGACATACCCTCTTTTCGAAAGTCCGTTTTTGGACCACCCTAGTGTGTATGGTAAAGTCATTCTGTGAGTACAGTCACAGGTTCATTGTAGCATAACGCGCTTCTCTTGGTGTTCTTTGATGTTTTAGATAATTTTATTGTGATTCTCGTGGATACTGTGATTTGAGTTTTTCCGAATACTGACTGATTTTTTGGATAATGATTGATAATCGAAAATTGCCAGTAAGAGTACTGTTTTATTTCTTATCGTTATATATAAATGTATAGAAGTGTCTCAAATTTGGACTAAACAGACGCCGCGCTTGGCAATGCTTAACCTCAAAACGTAAACAGTAAAACGAACGATTGCTTGACTTTTAGTTTTAGTGTGAATTGTATACGAATCAAAGACAATTATCATATTGCACTAAAAAAAGTCTTGATGAATAATTGAACTATTTCATTTGTGTTATAAAAGTGGTGTTTTTATCTTACAAATTTAACTATTTGGTTAAAATTTGCAACAAAACACACTAAATTTCAAAAAAATAGTTGAAATTTTAAGATAAAAAGACCAATTTTATAACAAAAAAGAAATAGTTCAACTGTTTGGTTGAAATTTAATGTGTTTTGTTGGAAATTTGTCTATGTTTTGCAGAAAATTTATTTTCTTTGTTAAAACTTCTCCGCTTAGGTTCAAAATGTAATTATTCTGTGGAAATTGTAACTGTTTTGTTTTAAAATCATCCTTTTTGTTTGCAACCTCTTTATTTTAGCTTAATAATTTAACTACTTATTTAAATTTACAAGCCAAAAAACTGAATTCGTGACAAGTTTGATGAGGTGCATGATTTTCAATCAAAATGATGATTTTAAAAAAAAATGGAAGAGAATTGGAGAAGTTCCCAAATTTTTGTTACATTTTTAAAATCCGGAAAGTGAATTATATACCAATGGACAGTAAGTAACAGAAAGGACAAAAACTATTTTAAACTCAAAATTTTTTTTATCCTTTCTTTGATGATGCTGATATCTCCGGTGAGGAGAAAGTTGATGATATTTTATGAAATTTAACCCGTTAACCACAAGACTTTTCTTGCACCTTACGTATACGTAAACCACAGGGGGGGGGTCAAATCGACCTGAACTGCACTTTGACTGAACCCTATAGCTGACTGAAGGATACGAGGGTAGTTCAATAAGTCCTTAGAATGACCAACAGATGGCGCGCGAATCGCTCCAAATCATCTGTTTTCAGTCAGCACCACTCCCGACTAGATACCTGGTGCAGTCACAGTCCACATCTTCTGAGTTTACGTGTTTTTATAACCAATTGAAAAAAAAAATTGTTCGTTAAGAAAAATGGAAAAAAAACGAGTTCAGAG
>NC_046657.1:29868754-29869817 GCF_010883055.1 Belonocnema kinseyi | reverse complement strand
AGGCAGAGTTTTACAGGGGGGGGGGCAATTTTTCGGAGTAATTAGAAACACGAAGTTTATGAAAAAAATCAATACACAAAAGTTACTCTTCCAAAAAATACCGGAAACTCATTTAAATATCTCATGAATAATTCTTGAGAAAGACACGTTGTTTATGCTTTAATCGTAAAAATAACATTCAAAAGAAAAAAATTAAATCTTTCTTTGAAAAAAACGACACAAGGAACTAACTAAAATTAACAAACAAAAGTTGTTCACCTAAGAAAAAAATATATTAAACTAAGACAATATACTTTTTTGAAGAAGGACACAAGATACTTTTGGAAATGTATAAACATAGACATTTAATATCAGCTAATACCAGTTAGAACTAGTAACAACATTAGCAACTAATGGGCATACGAAATAGGTGATAGCATATAAGCTACAAAACCTGTAGAAAGGGCAGAACATTCTTGTAATCGAAGTCTGCAGGTCGTAATGCCGGTCAGTCTAACAAAGTATTGTATCTCATTTTTGAAACAATAAAGAACACTCTGAAGTATTATCCTCAGATAGCACTAAAAACTTTTGAGTCCATTATAACATGTGTCTTCTCAGTTTTTTCTAGATGCCTTTTCAATGCTTTAAAATTTCCGGAGGCTCAACTAATTTCTAAGATAATTTGCTGAGCTTTCAGAATGGATTTTTATTTTAAGGGATCCTTAAAAATGATACTTTCTACTAGATAAACTCATTTATTGACAATATATCAAAATTTAAAATAATTAGGTATAATCCGCAGAGTACAAAAAAACTATTATTAGCAATTTTCCAAAACTTGGAGGATAATAAATTTTTCAAACTCACTTCAGATCAGCGTTTTCTCTCGATTTGACCTTCCCATGACCTTGAACCTGACGCGATAAAGGTCAGCGGACACCAGGTTCATAATCAGCGACCTCAAAAACCTATAACATATTTTTTTTACCGTTTTTTCTCGATTTGACCTTCAAATGACCTTCAAATGACCTTGAATCTGAAGCGATAGAGTTCAGCGGATGCCAGATTCGTAATTAGCGAC
>NC_046657.1:29863089-29868654 GCF_010883055.1 Belonocnema kinseyi | reverse complement strand
CCCCCCCCCCCACAGCGCGTCACGAGGCTTATGAACGTCTTATCAAAAAGAAATTAATAACAAAATTGTAGATATTTTCAGGTCGTGCAATTTAAGTTTATTAATTTTTCACGTATCGCAGAGTTTGACCACAAAGTGTAATTTTTTTTTTTTCATTTTTTGTGCGATTAAATTTTAAGTTTTAACTTTTCGACAAAATTAAAAAAGTTGTTATGATGATCTTATAGGACTTTAAAAAATCAATGTTTTTCTCCTCTTTCCTCTCTTTCATTTAATGCCTTTTTTGCTTAAAATTTTCATTTTAATCTGTTTTTTTTTTGGAAATGCTCTAACTCTGATAATTTTCTTTTTATATAAAAAAGTCAGTAGAATATCGTTTGAGCTTCTGAGTGCTACACTGAGAAAAAAGTACACTTGAATCAAAACTGCCGGTGCTTTCGAATTCTGCATTATTAATACAATAGTTTACATCAATAATCCAATAAAATTTGTTTTAGTCAAATAATACGAGTTTTTTAATCAAAAGTACAGTACTACAGATTAAAATATTGACGATTATATGAAGCTCAAGCATATAAAGTATAAAAAAATATATGCACATTCATTTAGAAAAAATTTTGTATTTTAAGTGTTAAACATACTTTTGAATTCACAAGGTATCTTTATAACTTCTAGAGAAAATTATTTTCACGAAACAAAGATACTTTCGCAAAGAACCAAAAGTATTAACCCTCTTCAATCTATAAAATATTTTTTATGATTCATGAGCGTATATAAATGGGTTAAATTAATATATTTCTAGCCAATGTGATTGGTGTATTCAAATTTGCTTCAAAGTTTCAAATTGGCAATTTGTCAGCAAACTACCGAAAAATCCTCAAAAATATATTTCCAAAAATTAGAAAATTGACGAAATATAAAAATTATTGAATAATAAAATCCACTACTGTTTATAATATTACCCTATTTGAAAAATTAATAAGAACAAAATTTCCGCCAGGAAATTACCGAATTATAAAAAGGCCAAATCATAAAATTCCAGAATTTAAAGAAACAAAAAAATTGTTTTTTGAATATTATTATTTTTTTAATGGAATAAACAAATACTTTTATCAGAGAAATGTCTTTAATGTTCAAAAATGTATAAAATAATTTAAAAAATTTTTATTAACAATAATTATTTTAAAATATTTTAATTTAATAATTAAAAAGAAAGTATTTCTGAATGAGCAATTTTGTTTAAAAATGTGCACAGTCTTTAAACTAAATTATTTCGGAATTTTTCACGGGGATTTTATTATTCGGGAATTTTACAGTGTCGGAAATGTTGTTTTTCAGAATTTTTCATTCGTTTTATTAGGATGTATAACCTAAAATATTTAAAATATATAAAAACACTGAACATCTGCAGAAAATGTCCCAACATTTTTATAAGCATTGGTAAATAATTAAATTTTGAAACAATGTATCTTTAAAGTTCTAGTTTTGATAAACAAATGGAGTGATAAAACAAAATAAAAAAGCACAGTTTTTCATCAATAAAATATAGTAATTATGGTAGTATAATTTATTGTAATTGAACAAAATATTAACATAAATAAATAGGCAGAAATAAAACATACTAATAATTATGTAAGAATTTAATAAGAAGATTGTGCAAATAAATGAATCGAAAAGTGTCTGCATTGTAGTTATCTCCCAATAATTTTACTAATCAAGTCAATTTGAGAAGAATATTCTTAAAGATTTCAAAAGATATCCAAAATTTTCAAAAAATAATATGGGATATTTTAAGGCAAGTTTTGTAATTTTGCAAGTTTCTCAAAAAAACTTACGAAAAATTTGAAACATTGAAAAAGAGTCCCTTTTTATGATTTTAAAGTACATTTAAAACAACATTTAAGGGTTTTGAAAGGTTTCGAGATAATGAACATTTTTTGTTTATATGCGCCCGTAGATTTCTTATTCTCTTTGTTCAAAAAATTATAGTTTTTATAAATTGTTCTAAAATATTTCAAAAAAAAAAAAGAAAAAATAAACGCAATTATCAATTGGAAGGTACGTATATAGTTGAACATTATTTTTCAATTGTGTACATTTCAATTCACAAATCAACTGTACAATTAACCCGTGAACAAAACTGACTAGAAAAGAACTCGAAAGATTAGAAAGAAACAGAGAACGATTAGAATCGAGTCGGTGAAAATGAGAAGAAACACTTAAAATGGAGAAAGAAACAATAGATAGAGAATGAGCAGAGAAATCAAGATTAGGTTGCTAAAGACTACGAATACAAATAGAAAGACAGGAAAGAGAAAACGCGAGAATAAATAATAGAATCTTTGAAGTTGATTCTTTCTTAGAAAGCCATAATAAATTTTGGAACGGTGCAAATGAGTTAATTAATTTTGAAGAAAAAAAAGCGATAAAATGAAAATAAAAGAACTCTCGAAAGAAATAACAAATTAAAATGATAAAATGGATAGAATTTTAAATTCAACACAAAATTTACTTAGTCAAGTAATAGCTGCGAAATATACAAAATAGGTTCATTTCGAAGAATCAGAATTATATTTTAATGAGCAAAGGCATTCGCTAGCAGGTGCAAGGAAAAGAATAACAATAAATAGAGGTAGCGGTCAAGGGGATGGATACTCATTTCCGAGACCGGTGCAAAGGCAATCAATTCTACGAAAACTAAGTTTGCCACAATACGAAACAGAAACACAAAGCGGAATGGATAGGAGTAGAGGGACCGATGGGGAAAGAGAAGAGATGACTAAAAATAATATAAATGAAATACCAGCAACCCTGTTTCCATTCAGAATGATTCAAACTCCGTTCCAAATAATGTCAAATTGGCCCATTAAATTTAAAACAAACCAGAAAGTAGTCCAACTTATATTGAAAATAATTTAATAAGATTTAAAAGAGGATATAAAATTAGCGAACAGGACATTTTAGAAAATTTAGATGCTGTTTTTGAAGAAGAAGCATGAGGTTGGTTTCAAGTCAATAAAAATAATTGGCATCTTTTAGATCCATTTATTGAAGATTTTTAAGAAACTTATTTAAATGAGAAATATATGGAAATAATCAAAAATAAAATAAAATTTTGTAAACAGAAAAAAGACCAAGATATTCATGCTTTTCTAACAAAAATTAAACAATTATTTCAAAAATCAATGCCCTGATCAAGACTGGAATGGCAGTTAAGAAAAACGTATGCAAAGTTAAGAATTGAATATAAAGTTTATATTTCAAGAAATGCTTTTTCAAATTATTCAGAATCAGAAATTTTAGATTGAGAATGGAAAACAGGATTAGCAAAATCCAAAATGATCGTTCAACAATTTAGCATTTTAGATAAAGAGGATAATAAAAATAACAAAAATAAAAATGATCAAAGGAATGGTAAAAGTCAAAATAATATTGAAAATGACAATCATAATAGGAATCAAAATCAGATCAAAAATAAACAAAGACAATTTAGGTCGCGCAAAAATGCAAACCAAGGTTTTCAAATGGACATTCAAAATTTTTAAATCCAAGATTTCAAAATAATAATAATGCAAATTTTACAAATAATCAAAGATACGCAGGTAATTGGAGGTTTTTGCATAATAACGGTCATTTCAAAAATCAAAACACAGCTGGCCAAGCATTACTGTATGCAATGAATTAGATGTCAGGGAACACACATACACAACAAGCGAGTAATGCTCCGCAAATACCAGCGCTTTTATATAATTTGGAAGAGAATAATATTAAGTAAGAAGACAAAAAAGAAAAAAAGGACAATAACATGCGAGAGAAGGAGACAGATTTGCTACCGTGCGAAGTCTCTTTCCCCGTGTCGCCAGACATCCCACCCCAGACCCTCCTTACAGGTAATGCACTAGACTCAGTCCCGCCAGCCGGCACAGAGCCTGCTACAACCCAACGCCTAATGGACAGAATAATAACACCAGAATTAAAGCCACATGTATTCTGTTATCTCAACGACATTATAATAGTTACAAAAAATTTTGTAGATCATTTAAAATATTTGGAAATCGTGTTAGATAAAATAAAAAATCAAGGTTTAACAATAGGTTTGGATAAATGTGAATTTGGATGTTCCGAAATAAAATATTTGGGTTTCAAAGTAAACGGGAAAGGGTTACAGGCAGATGAAAAAAATGAACCTGTTTTAAAGTTTTCAAGGCCAAAAAGTTTAAACAAATTCAGAGATAAATGGGAATAGCTTCATGGTATAGGAAATTTATTCCGAAATTTGAAGAAATAATAGAACCACTACAAAAACTATTAAAAAAGGAAGTAAAGTGGCAATGGACTGACAAACAGGAAAAGGCATTTACGACTATTAAATATCTACTAAGAACAGCATCAATTTTAGCGGCCCCTGATTTTGGAAGTCCTTTTTCACTTGAAACTGATGTGAGTAATATAGGACTGGGAGCCGTTTTAACACAAACAATAAACGACGAAAATTATGTCATAGCTTTTGCAAGTAGAGATCTGAATGGAGCAGAACGTAAATATCCTGCTTCAGGAAAAGAATGTTCAGTAGTAGTCTGGGCGATTAGAAAACTTAAATTATGTTTAGAAGGTTATTCTTTTAAGGTGATCAAAGCAAGATGGGCTTTAGAATTATTAGAGTGCGATCACGAAATCATGTACAGAAAGGGAAGTTTAAACCATGTCCCAAATGCGTTATGAAGATCAATTGAAAATGAAATAAAAGTTTCTAGCATTTTATCAAGCGTTTTTGAAAAAAAAGAAGGAGATTTTAAATAAACCAAGGATAATTGGTAAACAAGTCAAATGATACATGTTGAAAATAAGCCAGAAGAAAATCAAAATTGGAAATCACGCGAGAATCAATTGTATTTTTATATACCCGACCCTTTAAAATCAAGCTTAAATATAGATACCAAACCGTGGGAATTAACCATACCAAAAGAACTAAGGAATCAAGTTTTAATTGAAAATCATAATAATAAACAAGTAGGTCACTTAGATATGGCAAAAAGTGTGCACAAATATCTGAAAATTATTAATTTAACAAAAACCTTATGGATTCGACATTCGAAAACTCCTAAATAGCATGCACTGGCAAATCCAACTGAAAAGTGTAATAGTTCAATTAAAGCGGCGATTATTGGATATTTAGAACAGTAGCATAAGGCATGGGATGAAAATTTAGATGATTTTCAATTTGCTTTAAATACAAGTAAACATTCTTCTACAGGTTTCACACTAGTTTTTTCAAATTTAGGTAGAGAACTCCAACCCATTGAGGCATTGAATAAAGATTTAGACGGAAAAAGTGAAATAGAATTTTAAGAGTTAGGAAAATGGGTAGATAGAATGCGAATTTTAAAAATAATTAGCGAAGAGGTAATTAAGAATTTAGATATCGCAAATAAAATGCAATCTAGGTATTATAATCTAAGACTGCACTCATACGAGGGTGGATTGATAAGTTTCCGGCCTGACCAAGAGATGGCGCCACTAGGCCTACCTTGAGGTGGCGTTCTATAGTACCATCCTTAGATAGCT
>NC_046657.1:29860919-29862989 GCF_010883055.1 Belonocnema kinseyi | reverse complement strand
AGCCTTGGAGGAGATTATGTTGAGAAATAAAAAAAAAAATTCTTAAAAACGTTGTTTTTCTTGGTCAGGCCGGAAACTTATCAATCCACCCTCGTATAATCATTTATTTCTTCGTTGCTGGAAACGGTTGATATTTCAGAACATGAGGAAATAATTAAAAATATTATTTTATTATAAATGTATAAGATGAAATATATGTCACACGAAAATATATTGTATACAATACTCACTTTTATTTTTCATGGTTATCTTTTGCTGCTTATTAGCAGAAAATACATTCTCTGTTAAAATATTTGTTGGTGGTACTTGTTGAGAGTTGACGTAGTAATTCTTTATCGGTGTACGTCCATATCTTAGGGCCCTTGTAATTTCATCTTCTCTTAAAATTGGTACAATCCTGATTCGCAAGGTGTCGAAAGCAAGTTCGTTAATTCTACCTACAATTTTTCGACCAAGTGCCATAACAATACGTTGGCCAGTACTTTATTTTCCAGAACATACCTTATAGTGCTACCATCATTTAAGACTGTGATCGCGTTGGGCACAAACTCATCTGCTTTACGGATCGAATCAATGATTTTTCTGCGTTCCTTACTTCCCTTGGCCATATGTATGTAGGCTTAAACATGCTTCTCACCTTTGTAAAGCCTTACGAGATGTTTACTTATTTTTGTATTCCATTCTTTACAGAATAAGCATATATGCGGTCTTGATGGGCGTGGTTCCTTTTTTGCTTTATTGCAGCTGACTGCACAAAAATTTTAGCGTCATCGAGAGAGCTCTTACTCTGAGTGTTCGCCGTTGTGCTTCTTTCTCAACCGGCAATTTTATTCAATTCCTCATATGCTGTTGGTGCATTTTCCTCTAACTCTGTATCTGGATACTCAATTTCTTCCTCGCAATTGGAATCGAGATCTACATCATCAGTGGTGTCGAAATCGGTTACGTCTCTTATGACATACGCTTCTTGAATATCTCTTCTATTTGAATTATTACTTATATTATTTTTATGTACTTGAGCTGTATCCATTTCTTCTGAAGTATTATCATTTTTGTCAGACCAAACTCATTTTTTAAAGGAAGCAAGTTTTGTGACCTGAAATGAAATAAAAAAATGGTTTCAAACTTCAAAAAGTGATGCGTTTGTGTTTGGTATTTAAATACACTAATTTATTATTATTTTCTTGAATCTATTAAAAATTTATCTGACTTCATCATCGCAAATATAATCAGCCATTTCTAAAGCCATTTCAAGTTGTCACCCTTTAACCTCCAACCAGAATTTGCCTCTGCAATATATTAAAATTGATATTGTTTATTTTTAAGATGAAAAAAATAAACCAAAAATGAAGAAGGTATGGTACAAAGATCATTATATTATACCTTCATTTCCATTTTGTTTGTTCCTATTTGGTAATTCCTCTGTTTCAAATGAATTTTTTATTCCATAATCACAGGGAATTTGTTTTGTTTGGCAAGAGATAAACGTTGAAGCAGTATTTTTATTAATGCTACCATCGCAAGCATCACTTTCATTAAAGCAAGTCCGAACGAGCCTAATCTCATTTTCTGTAAACAACTTTATTTTGTTTGATGTGTGCATACTTTTTAACTTATTTTACATAATATTCTTCTATTTTAAAGTTTGAAACCGTACTTTCTAGTAAATTATCTCGTCAGTGAATAATGATCGTAATATACCGTAAAAGTGGGCAAAGTCGCTCACGTGGGGAAAAGTCGTTCACCTTAAAATTAAAAATCCAATATCGCTTTTTTCGGAAAAAAATAAAAGAAGCTCGAATGTTTAGTTAATATAAATTTAACGTCAAATTTTACTATGGATTTCATTCTGTGTGAATTTATTCGTGAATTTCAATAAAAATTATATTTATGTTGTAACATGTAGATTAACGCCACGATTATCGTAAGCAAGTTGTGCCCGAGATACGATAACACATATTCTTTAGGCAGTATACGAGGGTGGATTGATAAGTTTCCGGCCTGACCAAGAGATGGCGCCACTAGGCCTACCTTGAGGTGGCGTTCTATAGTACCATCCTTAGATAGCTT
>NC_046657.1:29845684-29860819 GCF_010883055.1 Belonocnema kinseyi | reverse complement strand
AGCCTTGGAGGAGATTATGTTGAGAAATAAAAAAAAAAATTCTTAAAAACGTTGTTTTTCTTGGTCAGGCCGGAAACTTATCAATCCACCCTCGTACATTAAAATAGTATACTTTCACCAACATTTCTACGCATCGAACATCTGCACAAAGCGGAAAGGAAGAAGACCCGTTCTCATAGCATAGGTTGGGGATTGCCAGCCAATTACGGCATAGCGCGTTCGGCTGGCACAAAAAGGCAGTTCAGTCAAAGATATCTTTGGTTCAGCCCGACACCGGTCCGTTTCGTTAGCCCTAGAGCTCGTCTAGGGAGAGCTGTGTCATGTTACCCCCTCCACAAGTCGCCGCGAAACCGGAATCGGAAATATGTAACGAAGTGCGAAACATTTGAAGTATTTTTAAGAAGAGGTTATAAGTCATTAAATATTTTCGTTTAGTGATTGTTTCAAAAATAAGCTTTTTTAATGAAGAATATAAAGAAAACTTGCTCTTCTGCTTCAACGAAGCTACGTTTCGTACTTTCCAGGAAATGGAAAAAATATTCAAATCATTGCACTTGATTGTACAAAATTGCTCCTTCGTCTAAGAATTTGTGATCAAACTAAATTCAGATTTCTGAACTTAAACAATATAGACGATTAATTTTAAATCAATCCTAGAATAGTTATATTTTCAGATAAAGCAAAATAATTTTTAACAGAAAAAACAAATTTCCAACAAAATTGTTAAATTCTCAACCAATAAGATGAATTTACGACCAAGAAAATTAATGATCCACAAAAAAAGACAAATTTTAAACAAGATACATGAATTTTTAAGGAAACTATTTAATTTTAAAGTCAAAGAGACGAATTATCTACAAAAATTGAATTTTTTAAGCGAAAAATATTAGATTTCAATTAAAGAGTTCAATTTTCACCCAAATAGTTAAATTTTCAACCATAATTATAAAACCTTCTTTAAAAAACGTATTTTTTTACAGAGTGGTTCAGCCCTTAGTGAAATAATCAACTTTAAATGTCAAGAAGATGTACAGTTGATATTTCAACCGAACAATTGCATTTTTAACCAAAAATGATATATTTTCAGCCAAAAAGAATAAATTTCTACTAAACAAGGTGTGTCACACACACATACACACACACACACAGACTGAGAATGCAGAAGATTTTCTTTTTTTTAGAGTCATCAATAAAATTATATTGAAATGTATCACTCTTGACACAAAGAAAGGAACAAACTCTTACTGGCTCAAGTCTTTAAAGAAAGTTTTACGATTAAGTAACAGCTTTTACGCATAGAAGTTTCTGAATAAAAAAAACTGCCAGTATTACATAAATTCCAGTAAGTCAATATCTCTGTTCATACATATAACGGTCATTGAGTCGATGCTTCAATTGTACACAAAGAAACATTTGGTAGTAAAAATAAGAAATAGAATAATAAACAATTAAATAATTGTACTTATACCAAAATAAAGTTTTTATAATGTTTTCTTAAGAAAAATTTCTGTCTATTCATGTTTTATCGTATTTTGTATACTTTGGCCAAAAATGGAATTTTTTATTTTTGATTATAATTTGTGCGATAAAAATTTTAATTTTCGATTTTTGAAGAAAATTCGAAAAGTCCTTACGATAATCTTGTTGCGTTGTTTTGGCTTCACATTTTTAATTTCTTTTTTTTTTGACTTTTACAATGATATAACTCTGATAAATTTATTTTTATTGAAAAAATTTTAGAGCTTACACTGTTCGAATCTTCAAGTTCTACGAATGACCGTAAAGAGAATTTATGGAATCGGAAAAAGTATTAAAGTCCAAATATCACGTTAATTTTTCAATTTAATGCTGAAGTTGAAAACATTATTTATTTTAATACTAATAAGTTATATGATGATTATACTCGGTTGGCCCTGCGCGCTAACAGCTGCCAATTTCAGAATAGTTTATGTAAGATTTTCCTTCAAATTCTTTCTAACATCTGTGTCCAAATCTTTACATTTCTGTCAAAAATGTTGAATATCTTGTACAAAAAACGGATGTTATTGCAAAAAGAACCTGTAATTAAATTATAAATTTAGTTAACAGCACTTTTGCTCAAAATGTTACGTTGATTTTTTCGTTTCGGAAACCCAGGTAGGTACAAGGTGCGATTTAATAGAGTTTACCACCCCTACGTAAATGATCCTATATGTTGTGTAATGTTGCGAATGCCCTTTGGCTAAAATAGGGCCTGACCAGAGATAGACAGGTTATTATATCGTCTTTTTATTGTCGGTTTCTTAAACCAGAATTCTGGCTTAATTGTTAATATCTTATTAAGAAAGACTGTCAATGCGAATTCAAATTCTTTTGGGACAAGTTTAATATTACTTTCTTTTATTTATTTATTTTTTGTTTTTTTGGTTATGTTTTATGGAAAATCGACGAGATGCATGGTGGGACTTCTCTAAGCAATCATATTTTTCTTATACAACCGATGGCATGGAGCGGTTTTTCTAAAGGACATCGACTAGGGGAGGGGCTTTCAGCGCCAACCTATAACCAGATAGTCGTGGGCGCAATAAAATGTTATTGCACAACGTGGGTGAAGAGTGGATGTGATTCCCGACTTCAAAATACCCGCGTCTGCAAATATTCAACATGGCGGTAACAGCGCAGCCCATTGGTCAACGCAGTCAGCAGGTACTCTCAGCCGACAGATTTGGAAAAGCGCGGGCGGAAGTTCTCGCACTGTATACGTGAGCGCGCGGATACTGTGCGTAAAATTCCTTTAAGGCGCGAATTACCATGGTTAACGCGGCGCAGAAGCACTAAGCGGGCACTCTGTGCAACCCTTCCTTGTATGGTTGGAGCCTGACGGTGAAAAAGCTTAAAGAGTTATACTCATTCTGTGCCAGACCTCCGTTGTTAAGGCTTGCTTTTTGTTGACGATATTTCTGGGAGAAAGGCTTTTTTCTGCCCGTGAAGGTGAAAGTTGTACGGCCGAGTTCGAGGCATTTTAATTGTTTTGGCGGACGGAACTAATTCTTTTACGGCTGAGTCCGATATTTGACTTAACCGAGGAAGAGACCTGAAGTTGTAGTCTGGTAGTCCAGACAGGACTGATTTTTTTTTGTTGGTGCTACTGTTGTTTGTCTCAAGAGGTAAGATGGCTTTGTTCCAAATATTTTGTAAAATTGGTATGGTGTGGCAGTATTTGAGTATGCTTCATGGCGGGCAAACGCGAAACACTCGATTATTACTTGATTAATGTAAAGGTTATGAAAGCGTAGTTCTTGTTTCGGTTTTGTATCTCATCTTGTGGATTGCGATTTAAATGTACGGTTGACGGACGCGAATTTAAATGTTTTGGAGTTTTTTTTTTGGTTAAATTAATATAATCACTGTTTTGTTCTGTTGTAAGACTGAAATATAATATAATTGAGTATACTAATATATGTTGTGGTCATTTATGCCGACTCGGGCGGCAAAAATTCCCTCTCTTTTTCGGCCATATGATTTTCAGGTCATGGCCCACGCCTCTCTATTGTTTAAATTCTTTATTTTCTTGATAGCTAAGCAGGTCATCCCTAGGACTCACATAATTTACTTAAGCTAATTTATTCTTCGTGAAGGCGGTATTTTATCAATACCTGGCGTGGAAGATTTATTCTTCGAAAGTCTCCATCGGAGTTTAAATTGTGCTTTGTTTGTTGAAGTAGGGAAGTTCAGTTACAACATAGCGAATATTCTCTCAAGGCTATTTGGGTATGAGAAAATAGTCGTTATAGTTGAATCGTTTACATAAACGGTAGTTTTTCGAGGCCAACTTATTTTTTGAGCTACAGGGATACATTTATCAAGAAGTGCTTTGTAAAAATTGTCTTCAGCTGTTTTTATAAAACACTTGTGTCCTTGAAGACTAGGATTATTATTGTCATGGAAAAATGTTTCGATATCAGCTTTGACAAAATGTGTTGGCATATCAGGCAAGATCATAAAAAGGCGCTCATGTGAAAGTGCGTTCTTGTGGGTATTCTTTATATTCACCCAGCTAGGGACAGCTTCAGAGAAGGCGGTTTTTTGTGAAATTCCTCTAACTATATGCTTCAGAGGCTTCTGTAGAAAAATTTCGGCGCCATGAGGAATCTGTATCGCCGCAGGTACTTTAATATTTGCTCCAGGGACCTTGGGACTATTACTCCAACCACTCGAATACTTAAAATCTTCGAAAGGATAACTTCATTTCAGGTTTTGGTCAGCTGTTTGAAATTTGACCCCACCGTGATCCGCCTAGTGGACACAAGCGTTAAAGAACATCCTTAGAATGGCTTAAAAATGTCCTAAGTCAGTCCATATAAAGTTCCCTAAACATACAATATTCCAGAGACGTTTTAAAGACGTATTACAAACAAAACGTTTTTAGAACATTATTTGATCTGACTTAGGACAGTTTTTAAAACGTTCAAATGACGTCTTTTGACTTGTACATCCAAGAAACGATTACCGGACGTTCCAATTACGTTCTAAAATGTTGTGCCCACTGGGCGCCGGCGCTAGGGGTGCATCCCAGGGGACCACCCGGGTGCAATATGAGCCGTTCCACGATGTTAGGTGAGTGTTGGGCTTCCCTCTGTTGAATCGTTCAATGATCAATCGGGTGAAGAGTGGGAGTCACTCGACGGGTGACTATTTAACCCACTGAAACTAGGTAAGTGAAAGTGAGTGAACAGTGGAATTGGCGGGTAGAAGTGGACCAAGGACCTCATTACTGAGGCAGCAATTAAAATCTTCTTATCCTGTTCTTGCATTTTTTAAACTTTTGTGTAACGTAACCTCAACTATCTTTCACCAAACATACACCCGACGCAAACTCGAAACCGTTCATTCTATTATTCTTTTTCCACTTCCCCCCAGTAAACTCCGCCCACTTCTTTACTTAACCCACCAATTCACCCGGGTGGTCGCTTGGAACGCACTCAAGGTTGCGCTAGATGTTATGATCAAAGTTTCGCGACAATTAAAATTGGATGAATGAAAAATCACTTTTTTCATCCAAATTAATAATGAAAATTCTATATTAAATTAAAGTTAAAATGCTTTGAATTCCTTTTATTTCAAGCAAAAATTTTGCACTTTCAATAAAATAGTTGCTTTTTCCACCAGATAGTCGAATACACAACAACAAGATTAATCTTATACAAATGATATTTTTTCAGTTGAAGAGATAAATCTTTAACCAAAGAGATAAATATTTAAAAGAAAAAAAAAGTTTTAACAAAGTTAATATCTATCATAGTTGATTGATAGTTGATATTTCAACTAAAAAAGATTTTAATCCTCAATCAAAATTTTTGAATTGCAGAAAAAGACGAATTATGAACAAATAATTTAAATAATACTTAACCAGAACTGTTAATTTTTACAACAAAAGAAATTAATTTTTAAACTGAAAATACAAATTTTTAACTATGAAACGAATCCTCAATCATAGAAACAAATTTTTACCTTTACATGAAATTCATTTTGAACCAAATCTTTCGTAGAAAATTTATCTTTTCGACTTGAAAATTCAACAGTTTGTTTAAGATTTTGTTTCTTTCTTGGTTAAAGAAATGATTTTGATAAAAATGTAATTATTTTGTTAAAAATCCACATGTTCTGTTTGAAATTCAACAATTTGATTTTTTTTCTTTCTTGAAAAAGATTTACGTTCAAAGTTTAACTCATTTGTGAAAAATTTTTCTTTTTTTGTTGATGTATAAACTATTAAATTTTTCGTTAAGAATTTATTATTGTGGTTTGAAAATTGAACTACATACTATTTCGTTAAAAATTTTTTTTGGCTAAAAATAATTTTTAACTGAAAATATAACTATCCCATTTCCTGTAAGTTTTTAAATAAATAAGTAAAATAAGGTATAGAGGAATAAGCTTACTTTCAAATATTCTTGCAGTGCAATAATGTTATATTTGTGAAATTAAGAACTACACGTGAAAAACTCTCCAATAATTAAAATATTACACCTTTTTTGTCAAACTCCATTACTTACACTTTTATTTTGTTTTACAAAAATACTAGAAACTTTTATTATAAATTTGTATAAAAACGGACATTTTTCATTTCAAATAAAATTTAAATGGAATCAATCAATTATTCTGCTCTATTTCAGTATAAAATCGAATCTTCAATGTATGAAAAATTTTATTGAAGAGTGTACGGCAGAAGTATTCATTCAAAAATACTGGAAATATTCCACATTTGTCTAACTTTTACAGATTTCTTTAATTTAATTTTTCAACCAGAGTTGCAGAAAAAACTGAAAGATTTTGAATACCATTTTACGGACTGACTTCGTTGCCAGCTTTTTTGAAAATGAGTGGTTAGAAAGAACACATCTGTTCTCCTTAAACTGGCACTCGATTTTTTATGAGCAGCTTCTTTGCCTATTTATATGATAGTGCAAAACATTAACACCCGGAGTTTTCTTTACAATTTTAAAATTAAAATTTTTTGTTAATTATTTAGTTTTTTAAATCGTATGTTTTTATCTAAATAGAATGGAGTCCATTAAAACTTTAATCGTCTGCAATTAGCGTTGAAAAATGTTATAGTTGTAAATCTTCATAGACTCAAAATCATGAGAAAAAGCAACCAAAGTGTCATCCCTCAACATAAATGAAAAAGTGAAAAAAGAAAAACAATATTTATTACCAGAAAAATCTAATGATAAATGTGGACTGGCCTTTGATAAATTTGATAAATGCATAAAACAAATCGGGAAAATTTTCATAACATGGTGCTTTTGAATAAAATATCTTACATCACTTGTCGAATTGCACACGTCTTTACGCGGAGAATTGAAAGTTTGCAGGACGTGTAGTAAAACCATGGTCGAAGGCCATGGGTTTACTACTTGTTCTACTAACATTGACCACTCTGCAATAAAGAAGTTCCTAACCTCACCTGTGATGTAATATACTAGTATTAACGTGCCTGTAAGGAGTTACTTAAAAACAAAAACGTACCAGGCCTTGAAGATTTAGATGAGCTGGGTGTGGACAGAGATGTGCTGGGTCTGGACAGAGATAGGAGGGATGTGGAAGAAGATGAGCTGGCTGTATATAAGCTACTAGGCAGTCTGACAAGTACCTGAAAATTCTAAGAGATGGCATTAGTATCCACTAATGTGAACCATTTTCTTCGAGCTTGATCCTTCAAATGACGCCTGTCAAAACTTCAGCCATTCATGTTTACGCATTTACAATTTACAGCACTGAGAAGCGACTAACATCAGAGATTTCTTTAATATGGAAAAATCTGAGTTTCGAGTTTTAATCAAACACTACTATCTTCGCAAGAAAACGATATCCGAGACCAAGGCCAAGCTTGATAAGTATTACTCGGACTCTGCATCGTCGATTGGAACGATTCATAAGTGGTTTACCGAGTTTTGTTGTGGCCGTACGAGCACCGTTGATGCTGGACGATCTGGGCGCCCAAAGGAGGTCACTACACCAGAAAATGTTGAAAAAATCCAGGATATGATGTTGAATGATCCCAAAGTGAAATTGAGAGAGGTAGCTAATGCTGTAGGCATATCATTAGAACGTGTGGGCAATAACGTGCATTCAGTTTTGGGCATGAAGAAGCTCTGCGCGCGATGGGTGCCGCGTTTGCTCACAGTGGACCAAAAACGAAGTCGTGTGATAACTTCCCAGCAGAATTTGGCATTATTTTCGCATCAGCCGATCGAGTTTTTGCGCCTGTTCATTCATGCTTAGTTGCACAAGCAAATTTGCATGAAATCGGCTACGAATTGGTTCCTCAGCCACTGTATTCAGCAGACCTGGCCCCCAGCGACTATTACTTGTTCCCTAACCTGAAGAGATGGCTCACCGGTAAGCGTTTTTACTCAAATGAGGAGCTTTATAGCTGAAACTGAGGCGTATTTTGGAGACCTTCCGATCGAGTACTTTTCGGACGATATCAAAAAGTTGGAAAATCGTTGAACTCCCTGTATCGACCTAAAAGGAGAGTATGTTGAAAAATAAAACCGACTTTGGCCAAAAAAACGTCTCCGTGTTTCATTTTTCAGGGAATTATTAGACTGCCTAGTAGACAAGCTACTACGGGTGTTCTTTTCATTTAAAAAAATTAATTGTTTAAACAATTATAATGCTTATAATCTTAAAAAATTTATTTAACGATTGTGGTAAGCCATTCAGAGTTGTTAAGTGACAAATAACATACCTTGAAGTATCATGAATGAAAAAAATTTTAAACAATTTAAAAAAGTTAGTTTAAACATTGTTTTTGCCCCCTCTACGCACACACCCTTACGATATCCCATGGAGCATATAAATTTGATTATTTATCCTTTATTATAAAAAAAAACCAAAAGTCCTAAAGAAAAAGTAAAGATAGTTCTGGATTCTTCTCGGCAATATCTCCAGGTGTTTTTTTGATTAAAAAAAATAATTATTTAAACAATTATATTATTTATGATTTTTTAAAATTTATTTAACACTTAACAACTCTGAATTGTTTATCACAATTTCTAAATAAATTTTCAAAAATTATAAACAATATGATTGTTTAAATAATTAATTTTTTTTAAAAATGAAAAAAAAACACCTGGAGATATTGCCGAGAAGAATCCAGAACTATCTTCATTTTTTCTTCAGGGCTTTTGTTTTTTTCATAATGAAGGATATATCTTAATTAACAACGTAATTGCTTAAAAAATAACTTTTCAAAAAAAGTGAAAAAAACACCTAGAGATATGGCTTAGGCGATTCCGGTGGTGTTTTTACTTTTTGGCTACGTCTATTATTTCATTTTTTATTCAAGGTCGAATTTTCAAATCTATATGCATAGCTAACTTCTGGGTCGTAATGCATCAATGCATGCTTATATACCTGGGGATTTCTGGGTTCCAAAAAAAACAACATTTTTTTGGATATTGTCTCATCCCCCCTATTGCTTCTTTAAATAGAAAAGAGTTGGTAATGGCATATTTTGATATAATTCCACCCCAGGAACTCGAAAGTAAATTTTAAGTAAAAGATATATTTGATTTTTCTATTAAAAAGGATCAATTTGTAACCAAAAACGAAATAGTTAAATATCAAGTTAATTATTATCACTTTAAAAAAAAAGAATTAAAAAAAACTTCTATCTTATACTTAATTAATTAATTTATTAATTAAAAAATAACAGTTGGGTTTTTTTATGGAGTTGTACTATTTAAGTTCGCATGTAAAGGTCAAAAACGAGAAAAGGGAATAATGAGGTGAAATTTTTTGAAAACAGGGAAGAAATAAGAAGAAAAAAAAGGTAAAGTAGGGGAATAGGGAAATAGGAGAAAGTAGAAGTCTGAGAGAATAACCTTTGTATTCACGAAATCATAAATGTCTTTTCCAAAGTAATTCTCAGATGTTATTTTAATCTCGAAATTCAAGAGAATTTTAATAAATCTTTCTATATCTCAAATAATTTGAAACTAATTGCGGAAATTCCAGTGACTTACACAGAATTTAAGCGAAGAGTTTAAAAATAGACATTTAAAATAAATATAAATATTTTTTTATTTCAATAATCTTTCTATTGAAAATAATTAGTATCAACGACCTCGTAAAAGGTTTTATAATCGAAAATAACAATGTTTTTTGTTTTAAGTAGCCACCCTTGAATGCTTGAATTTCTAAAGTATTTCAAAACAGCACTCAGAAAAAAATATATATTTTTTTAAATTAAACAAACATTTCTATTTATCTTCTTTTCACAGAGAAAAAATACTTTTTGAGACTCATGCATGATTTCAGCCCTTTTCGACGCCTATGAAGCAGGGTCGCGGCTCTACATTTTACTCCCTAGGTAGTAAAAAGTGACGTCAAAGGTGAATAATAAAAATTGCACATCTATGAGCTCGTATTTTACGATAATCAGCCCGCTCTAAGTAAGAACTGTAAGGAAATTCTCGTACCAGATAATAAAATTTTGCGTTAATACATGGAAATTTAACATATATAATTGGTCAAATTACCATAAATTACCAAAACTTTTCATAAATTTCCGGAAATTTAGACATTTTTTAGTTAAATTTTTGGCAATTTATGGTAAGTTATTATGAACTACCTGTAATATTACAATGAATCACCAAAAAATTTCATCAGTTTCCGGAAATTTATAAAATGTTTAAAATATAATTTTTTGCAATTTGTGGTAATTTATCATACTTCACTGTAAAATTACCATAAATGACCGAAAAGTCCATAAATTTTCGGACATTTATAAAAGCGTTAAAAATTGAATTTTGGATAATTAATGGTAAGTTACCATATTTACCTGTGAAATTACTATAAGCATGACTTTATTTAGAAAAAATGTCTGAAATCATCTATATTTTATAAAAAATATCGTATGCGCCAAGGGGGAGAGCGCAGCGCGCGCCTACAACTGAAATAATACAAAAAAAATTTGCACTGAAAATGTTTTAAGCTGTTGGACGAGTGACTGCTATTCACAAAAATATTTGAGAAGTTAACAATAACCATTATTATAAATAATTCTCGTGACAAAATATTCAAATTTATGGTTTTAATCAATTTTAATTATCTTTAATTGCTAGAATGGCTACGGATATTTCTAAACAAATGTATCTTTGATCATATTTAGTCAAATATGACAACTAAAATGTTTATGAACAATTAAGACAAATAAATTTCAAATGTTGGCAGTTTCACTTCGAAAAAGTCGGGGCATTCTGGCCACCAAATAAAATTTAATTTTGATAAAACCTTCAGTTTAAATATTTTGTTACAAGAATAATTAATAACAGTGGTTATTGTTAACTTTTATAATATTTTGGTGACTAGTAGTCATTCCTCCAATAGCTTAAAACATTTCCAGTGCAAAAAAATTTCTATTCGGAAGGGCCAAAATTTTGAATTTGTTTATAAAATTTTAAATTGTTATAGTTTATCAAATAATAATCAATATTTATTCTTGTAAGGAACACCTAAACTTTTCTGGGCGATTGGACGGAATTGAAATTTCAACAAATCTCAAATTTTAATATTTTGACAAAAGAATTGTTTAAAACAATCTTTGTTATAAACTTAACAATTATTTTTGTAATTAAATTTAATTCCTATATTAATATGAAGCACTTTTAACAACAAAATTTTTTTACTGATTAAAAGATTATTTGTCCATTTGTTAATAAAGTTACTTTAGAACAAATAAACAAAATAATAAAGAAATTATTTATATTCTATGAGTCTCTTAACATTCATTTGAGCCAATATAAAGTTTTTCTGATTTGTTATAAAAGCGGAAGAAATTTTTATGTACAAAATTTCAGTTTTTTCATGCTTTAAGTGGAAAAATTATTAATAATAATGAAATAAAGGAGACAAAAGTTTAAAGATTCAAGCTCTTTAGAACTTAATAAACTTAAATTTTTTTCTAAATTCAAAATCGCATTCCTAACCAACTAGAAGAATTTTTAAGCAAATCGTTAAATTTTCAACATGCAAAGATGAAGTTGCAACTAAAATTCATCTTACCAGCATCATGCGGGCTAAAAAAATTTTAAGGCGGGGAGAATGAATTTTTCCAAAAAATTTAATTTTTGAATTTTTTTCTTGAATGATAGAAGATAACGTAAAAGAACAGGAGACATTCAAACCTCTTTATGATTTTTCAGCGGATTAAGAATGCAGAAGATAAAAGCTATTAGAATCAAAAATAAAATTACCAAAATATATTGTTTGGGGTTTCCGAAAAAATATAGCACAACATTTAAATATGCATGACTTTCTAGAAATCTTTTTTTGCGACTCGGAAAAAATAGTGTCTTCTATTTTACTCTAAGAAAGAAAATATTTCGTCCCCGAAGGATTTTATATTAATACAGATAAATTTTGAACTAATTTCTCAACTAAAGATATAAACCTTTAAATATTTCTAACAAAGTGATTAAGCTTTTGCGCAAGTAGTTGAATTTTCAATTTGAAAAGAATGTCAGCCAAAAATAAAATATTAACATTTTCAGTAAAATAAATAAATCTAGTAATAAACAAAAAATAAGTTTTTAAGACAGTAGTTAAATTTTCAATGAATAAGAAGAATAAAAAAAAAAGATAAATATTCAACTGCAATATTGGGAACTTGGAAGTAGACTACGTTATCTCGACCAAATAATGTATTTGCAAATCACGATTCAAAATAGGAAAACAAAATTATTTTTAGAATTATTTTTTCACCTTGCTACTTGCAGTACAAGGTTCTAGTATTAAAAATAGTTTTTACATGACTATGATAGCGCAATTTTTTATCTAGAGGTGAACGCTCAACAAAAATTAAGTTTTTAACGAAATAGTTTACCAATTTTTTATTTTTCCTGTTCTTTACAAATTTAAAAAAGTCATTTGCTCAAATTTTTGAAAAGACTGTAAAAGATTCTATAAAATTTTTTTGAAATTTTGCGATGTGGCATAATTTTAGAAATTTTTTTAGTAAGTTTAAGAGGTATTCAAAAGTTTTATGATACGATTAAAAAATAATTAAAGTCCGTAAAGGTTTTTTGAGACAAAGAAGAATCTGGTAGATTTTAAGAAAATTGTTAAAATTTTTAAGAATTAAAAAACAAATCTGATAATATTTGTATAAGATTTTTTAACAAATGTTACAATTTGGTACGATTAAAAAATTAAAAATCGTGCGTATTGATTGAAAATTTAGAAGAATCAAAGAGATTCGAATTGAGTTATTTTGAACTTAATTTTTTTTACAAAAATTTTTAATTTTAAAGATTTATAAAATAAACATTAGAAGCTTCAAAAGAATTTCAAATTCTAAAAGAATTTTTTATTTGTTTTATACTTACAAATTGAATTACGAAAAATCAGGGCGGTGTAAAATACACATAGGATTTGGATTTTTTTTGAAATATAAGAACAATTTATAATTAAAGAATGTTGAAAACATCTTGACTAATAAAAATTGGGATGTTTCGTGTGTATGAACTCTTTACGGATATTTGTATTTTCCCCTTTACCAGCATAGATCGTAACCTGGATGGATCACATAGGCGGGGCTTAGTAAGATGAAAATTTTAGTCAACCTCAAGTTATTTATTGAATTATCAATTGCTCACACTTTTTGCACCTTTACACTTTAGAAGCCAGATAGACACTTAGAAACTAGATTTTTTTATTCGAAAAAGATGAATTTAAGATCGAAGAAAAGTCTGTCTTCTTATGAATAATGTTATACGCTGAAATCGGAGAATGAATCTAATTCACAAATTAAAATCGGATTTATTTAAAGTCAGAGCCACCTGCACAGCTTAAAATTGGGGTGCATAATATTGCGCAATAAACCGGAATGAGTACTCGCACACTGCGACCCTTCCAAGGCGTTTTTCGCAACCGTCTCTCGCCCAGACCACTGAGAAACTGGGTAGGCCAGCAGTTCTAGGGATTAAAAAATCGGACCGGAAAGCAGAAGAAAAATTTTATCGCACAACACTTTTGGCAGACTTTGATATTTTTCTAACTTCCAATTTATTTATATAAACAATTGTGAATTTTGTAACAAATTCAAGTTTTTTGAAACTTGTATTTTGTCAACATTTTTTTGCAATATTTCGAAGGATTCAAATATTAGCAGGCACTACTTTGTTAGTTAAAAATACTCCTAATTATTTTAACAAATTGAAATGCTTAAAAAACTTATTAAGAGCGCCCTGCCGATTAAAAAAAAACATAAAAATACGTTTATTTCGCGACATGACTGAAAATATAGATGTTTAAATAAATAAAAAATTGTTTAAAATTTGTTTGAGCAGTTTAACAATAAGTTGGTATTCCTTAATAAACAAATTAATATCTATTCATAAATACAAAAATGAGAAAAATGGATTTACAAAAAGCTATATTTTTCCAAATTTCAAATAATGTGGATTTTCATAGATTATCCTTCACCCATAATAATGACCCCATACATTATGCAATCCAGCATTGATATGAAGGAAAATCCAAAAAAAATCCGATGCCAGAAGTGACAGAAATTTCGGGTGATTTTATTAATTACAGACAATTATTGATAATTGAAATGTTCAAAAGTTTCCGTAAATTTAATGTATCCAAAAAAATTTAGATATTCACAAATATCACAAAAATTTTCGGTAATTTATGTTAATTTACTTGTGACTGGTGACAGTAAAGTTACTATTCGTGAAAACTGTCCTAAAGAGGCTTCACATGGTAGCTTCGAAGTGCAGTTCGAATTTCGCATCAAAGATGCGCTATACAATCTTTTAAAGGCAATTTTTCAAGGAGCTATTTTAAGGAACGAAAAAAGGCGTTAAAAAGCGATTTTTGATCAAAAGTCCAGCTTCTCAATTGTGTTTTAAATCTATAAAAAATAGTTGTAAAATATTTTAAATCTTTTTCAAATGTTTTTGAAATATTTGGCACGATTTGTGAAATTATTGAAATATTTGCGAAATCATTTAAATCTTTGTGCCATCAAAAAAAAAATTAATTTGTAGAAATCGTGCGCTTGATCAAAGGTGAAAAAGTATATTAGTTTTTTTCCGAAGTATCTTACTAGATTTTAAAGGATTCAAAACAAAAAGCGGAAATTCCAGTAAATTCCAATAAATTTGAGCTAAGAGTTTAAAAATAAAAATTTTAAATAAATATAAATATTTTTATATTTAAATAATATTTCTATTGAAAATAATTAGAATTAGTGACCTTTAAAAAAAGATTTTATAATCGGAAATGTAATGAAAATTGATATAGCAAGCATCAAATTTAAAAGATATCTTTATTATCAAAGTGCGGTAAAACAAAATTCGCAAAAAATTGAAATTTGAATTTTTAAATAAAATATACAAGTAAAAATTCGATTTAAATTTAAAAATAAAAACAAATTTTTAGCACAATAATTTAATTTTCAACAAAATAGTTAATTTTTAAACTGAAGAGATAAGTCATAAACTTATTTTAAGAAACTGTTTCAGCTTTCACGCAAGTAGTTAAATTTTCAATTTGAGAAAAATGTCATCCAAAAATGAAATTATTTACATTAGGGTGGTCCAAAATTGAATTCCAAAATTTTTTTTACTCTAGAGG
>NC_046657.1:29841731-29845674 GCF_010883055.1 Belonocnema kinseyi | reverse complement strand
CCCCCGCCAACTTTAGAATCCCGTTTAATTAACGTGGCGAAATTTGGAATTTTCGAAAAATTGAACTCATTTTCCAGGGATTCAACAAAACGCGCCAAGTTTTTTAGGGATTTAAGAGAAGTGTCTACGAAATAAAACCATACTAATAACTTTTTATTAATTTTTGTCGTCTTTTTCATATAAATAATCACTAATGGAAAATTGGAATATTTACCATGAGTTTTCAAACAATTTTAAATTGTTTAAACAAATGTAAATTATATAAGCAATTATTAATTCTCAGAAAATAAAAAAAATAAAATCGTATTATCTGATTCAAATGTAATATTTTGTCATTTTTTGGTGTAGTAAATTTTTCTAAAAACATTATGTAATTATTTAAACAATTGATTATTGTTTATTTCTAAAATTTCTAAAAATTGAGTCAGAGACGTCCACTTTTTTAAATTGGTATCCAATGATACTTTTTGTTGAATAATCACATAATTTTAATACATTTTCCACAAGTTTTTTTTGAAAAGTAATTATTTAAACAAATTATATTTGTTAACAAAATAAAAAAGTTATACATTTATTCTTTCCGTACACTATACAATCAGAAACATAATCTTCTGTGTTCTATTTTATTAATTTTTTTTTACATATCGAAAAAAAACTGCTTGAGCAAATAAAGATTGTTTAAACAAATAGAAGTTTATTAAAAATTAAAATAAATATATCAGAATTTTGTAATTGTTCAAGAAAGCGTGGCATAGGATACTAATTCAAAAAGAAAGTTGATATCTCTGGCTCAATTTTTAGAAATTTTAAAAAGAAACAATAATCAATAATTTAAATAATTACATAATGTTTTTGGAAAAATTTATTACACCAAACAATGACAAAATATTACATTTCATTGAGAAAATACGATTATTTATTGTTTACTTTTTGGAAATTAATAATTGTTTATGTAATTCTAATTTGTTTAAACAATTAAAAGTTGTTTAAAAAGTCATGTTAAACTTTCGAATTTTCCATTAGTAATTATTTGCATGAAAAAGACGACGAAAATTGATCAAAAGAAACAATAATGTGTGAAAATGCAGTTTTTAAAAATGTTTGGGGCATATTTGGGGCGCTGCGGGGAGAGTGGGGGTAGGTTGGAAATGAAAGTTATTAGTATGGTTTTATGTAGTAGATGCTTTTCTTCAATCCCTAAAAAATGAAATTGAGTATTTGACAAAAAATGATGCTTAAACACAGTAATTGCATTTTAAAAAAACGAGATGAATTGAAAAAAAAGATAAATATTCAACTGCAATATTGGGGAACATGGAAGTAGACTACGGTATCTCGCCCAAAATAATGTATTTGCATGTCACGGTTCAAAATGGGAAAACAAAAATTGTTTTTAGACTTATTTCTTCACCTTGATACTTAAGGGCATGTAACACAGCTAAATACCTATATTACCGACCTCACTTTATCAGTTCACTGAATATTCTTTTGAACCTAAGAACTTTTTTTGTGAATAAAATATTGAGCTGAAACTTTGGAAAATGTGTTAGATCTCAATAAAGTACGTTTGGGTACTGCATTTTGGTAGGAACTTCACTGAAAATTATTTCATCTTTTTTCTGAACCTCGACATTTTTTGAATGTTCGAACTTTTTTTATACATAAAATATCGGTCTTAAACTTTGAAAAATGAAAGTGGCGAAAGAAAACTAGGTTTAAGTACAAAGCTTAATAATATAAGATGTAACAAAAAATATTTCAACTATCAATTCCATCGGCATCAGCCGGTAACGTTGTACATGAAAATACGAACCCTGACCCAAACGTACTTTATTGAGATCTAACACATTTTCCAAAGTTTCAGCTCAATATTTTATTCACAAAAAAAGTTCTTAGGTTCAAAACAATATTCAGTGAACTGATAAAGTGAGGTCGGTAATATAGGTATTTAGCTGTGTTACATGCCTTTAAGTATCAAGGTGAAAAAATAAGTCTAAAAACAATTTTTGTTTTCCCATTTTGAAGCGTGACATGCAAAAGTTATAGAGTCCCAAAAAACCCATAAATGAAAAAAACGGTAGTTTTGAGCAATTTTCTCATAGAATAGAGTTAGAAAATCGCGATTTTTCAAAAATATTTCACTATTTGTTTGATGTTCAATTAGATGGAGGTAATAGTTCAATCATCTTAACAAGAATGTTTGTTTGAACAATTTATTATTATTGCCCATGATATTCTCTCAGAATAATGCTATAAAATTGCATTTTTTAAACAAAAATTTCACTTTTGTTCAATTTTCAATTAATATGAGATAAGTAGTTAATTGGAATCAAGAAAATTAATTTTTTAACAATTTATTATTATTATTATTATTATTATTATTTCATTTTAATGATGCTAGACAGATAAGGTTCTTTTCTGAAACTTGTTGGTCTTTGTCTAATTTTTTTGATAAGAGTGAAGTAATAATTGATTAAAGTTAAAAAAAAAAATTATTTAAACCATTTATTATCATTGTTGATAATATTCTCTTTTCTAATTATGGAATTTTGCTGAACTTTTTAACTGTGTGTCTGTTTTTTATTGGGAGTGACTCAATAATTAATTAGATTTAGCGAAAGCAATAACTGAAAAAATTACAAGAATTAAGTTTTAAATAGTATAGTTGTTTTAAGTGAATTATTTTCACTCTTTTCTAAAGTCAAAACAAATTAATTACAATAAAAAAGATATCTTACACAAGAGGCAAGAACGAAGAATGGAATAATTATGAGTAGGTGAATGGACTAGGTTTTTAAATGACCCTTAAACGATTTGTTTTTAAATTTGAAATTGCAAAAATTTTAATATCAAAATTTAAAGCATATTTTGAATATTTATTTTGTTTCAAAAAAATATATTCACAATAAAGAAATGTTGAATAATTATCTTTCAATAACTAAGAAGGTGAAGCAAAGTTAAAGATTAAAGAAAAAAACTTTCGAGCATTTATTTAAGAGAACATGGTTATAAACGGTATAAAATTGTTGAAAAAACTATTTTGTTTAATTTAATTAACTATTGCTTCGCTAAATGAAAAAAGAAGAAAAAGGTAAAAATTTTCGGAAACATCACAACTATTAGGAATACATATAGATGAAGATTGGAAGTCATAAATAACAAAAATTTGTTAAAAAAATTATTTTTGCTAAATCTAATTAATTAGTAAGTCACTTTTAATAAAAAATAAAAATAGTTACAAATTTCAGAAGAAACCGCAACATTATACCATTAAGCACAGCGAATATTTTCAACAATAATAATAAATTGTTTAAAAAATCATTTTTATCCACTTAAATTAATTATTACTTCTATATAATTGACAGTTCGACAAAAAGCCAGATTCTAGCGGATGAATGATTCCTTTAGATAAGAAAATGTGTGCCAGGAAGTCAGAAAGTACATTTAATGTAATGCTAAACGTATTGAAAATTTCCATGAAGTAACGATTGGTAACCTGCGTTGATTTGTATTAACGTTACTAGGAAATTGTAACGCATTTCCATTACCTTTATTTAAAAAAAATAACGCGTTACCCTTACCGTTACTAAAAAAGTAACTTCTCTGTTAATGCGGTACTGTCAAACACTGCAAGCCTTCTTACCGGGTCAACAGGACGAGAATGTAAACAATTATTGAGCAATTAGCGATTTGAAAATAGCATATGTTTGGGTTCGCCAAAGCTGGTAGATTCCAAGTATCCTATTTTTAAATCGCTATCTATGAAGTAAACTCAGACGCCGAATGTACGAGGCTTAAAGTTACGAGCGTTTCACAGACACGAGCTTCCCAACTCCACTGGAGCACGTGGCATTATCTACCCTATACCCCCACCCTTCCTGAGAGTCGCGCGAAAGTGCACCTGTGTGCGCTCCTACGCATCACCCACCAAAAATATGCGTCG
>NC_046657.1:29840118-29841631 GCF_010883055.1 Belonocnema kinseyi | reverse complement strand
GGAACGAAATTGAAACGATTGGATCGCTTTTGAAAGAACGTTCTATCAGTAATTTCTATTTGGGAATCCAGGTCGGTACGAGGTTCGATTGAAGAGGCTTTAACACCCCTGTCATAATGATCCTAAATTCTGGTAGTTTTACATAAACGGTAGTTTCTAGAGGTCGACTTATTTTTTGACTTGCAGGAATACATTTATCAAGAAATGCCTTGTAAAAATCGCCTTCAGATGTTTTTATAAAACACTTGTGTCTTTGAACAATAGGATTATTATTATGATGGACAAATGTTTCGATATCAGCTTTGACGAAAAATGAGTGCATATCAGGCACGATTATAAAAACACGCTCATTTGAAGTTACGTTCTGACGAGCGTGCTTTATTTTCACCCAGTTAGGAACACCATCCCAGAAAGCGGTTGTGTGTAGACTTCCTTTAACTACATAATCCAGTGCCTTTTGTAGAAAAATTTCCCCTCCATTAGGAATCTGTATTGCCGTACGTACTTTAACATATCCTCCAGGGACTCCTTTAGGTCTAATGTTATCTATTTTGGTACGCAAAAATGGGGATTAATCAATTTCGTGTAAACTGGAAAAATATTTGTTAGTAAGATCGTGAATCGGGGAGTTTTCGAGCTGCATAGTGGGGCTTAATCTAAGGAAGCTGGCCAAAACTATACAACTTTTTTAAGTTGAATTAAAATACACTACCCAGTGGTACTTGGGGCCGCTGATTATAAATCTAAAGTCTTGGAGAGATGGGATTAGTAGCTATTAAGTTAGATATTCTTTTGCTGTCAAGTTTAGAGTCTTTCAGAATGGTTTTTGTTTTACTGAATCTTGTATTTGGGGGGTCCTTTATAAGTTTTTTGTATGTATGGTCAGTTAGAAGGTCCATGATTTTGTTTTTATAGTCTTTTTTATTCATTGTTACTGTTGTGTTACCTGTGCCTGCGGGTAATATTATGATGTCTTTATTCTGATTAAGTTCTTGAAATGCAGTTTTTTCTTGTTTTGTTAAGTTTGGGGAGGGAACTTGAGCTTGGCGTAAAAGGTTGGCTGTCCTACGTCGCTTTTTCTGGTGGAAGGGTAAATATTGTGGATTACAAATTGCTAATGATTTCTTCTTTTGGGATTTGGGAAGAAGTTGCTGCGAAATGATGTCCTTTAGATAAGGCTGAAATAATTTCATTGCTAAGCGCATGGTCAGAGGTTTTCTTTACTGTAGCAGTTAGTCGCTTTCCATTCTCCTGGATTTAAAAAAAAGACTCTATTGGCTGATCATGTTCGACAGTTATATTCACGAACTGCAATATTCACGAAACGTCGGCAAAATTCGTAGTTTTGTACACGATTGACACCCGAAATACCTCTTTTTATCAAAATAAATGATCATGAAAGCCTTAAATCTATTATTATACGAGGGTAGTTCAATAAGTCCTTAGAATGAAGTATAAAAACAATTTTTTTTGGGTAAATTTTTTTTTATTTTTCAACATAATCTCCTTGGAG